>NW_028277035.1:38190000-38490000 GCF_059951505.1 Python bivittatus | reverse complement strand
ATTACAGTGACTAAATTCAATTTGCATGAATTTTCCTCCACTCTAGCTTTGTGTGTGTGTGTGATTTTGAAAGATATTTTGGAGGCTTTCACACAATAATCAGGATTTATTCAGATTTTCAAAGACATCAGGAAAGGATGTGCATCAGTATATCACATAGATCTACAAATATCCTAACTCTAGCCCTCAGAACTCTGCACCAAATAATTCTTAAAACCATACAGTTCATAAATATAAAGCATCACATAAAATTAGACAGATGAAAATAGCTACCAAATAGTAATTTTTCCCAGAAAAGCTCATGTTTAAACAAAAGTTTATTTTCAGTCAAAATTATATGTATATATTTGTGTTTGTGTATATAATTTCATGTACAAAATATTGTGTTTCTTTTTTTCTTTTTGTTTTGTTATTGTAGCATTGCTTTATTTTTCTTTGTTCTGTTTTATTAAACAAAGAAACACTTAAAGACCCCCCCCAAATAAAAATACATATATTCAAATATATTTTTCTTCTAAATAAAATGCTCATATGTAAATAGCTGTGTACATGTAGATGTAACTGGGAGTGTTTGGGGACAAATCCGATGAATAAACAAACCATTTGGGGCAATGTGCACAGATGTGCTGATTGACTGTAATCATGGTAGATGATGGGCCTTTTGCATTTTTCAAATGTGTTCCAATAACAATGCTCATTCAGTATGAAAAAATAAAAATTGGACAGCCACATAATTTTATGGTTTGAATTATCTTGATGGTATTGGGTGGCTAAGTCTGTTCTGCTATGATCATTACTGCTCACGTTTTATGCAGCTGCAATTCTTTTAGATAAAATCTTCTACACCAGGAAATTCCAGGGCTGTAGGTCAAAAAGCAAATCTCAACCCATTAGGCAATGAGAAATTACTTCTCTATTGTTCATAAAAAAAACCACCTGTGTGGGGCGTATGAGTTTTGTGACCAGGCTGGCTGCTGCTCTGCTGGTGTGAATTAGCAGAAGGAGAGAGGGGAAAAATGGGGAGAGGCAGCTCAGGGATGGTTTTAGAGTACAGCTCTGCCATCATGAGGGCAGATGAGGTGCCACAGCTGTCAGCGAGGACTGTTGTGGGGCAGATGGAGGCAGCATTCCCATTTGTTCAAGCCTTGTCTACAGATGTTGGGGACTAAAGCCCTGGGAGGGAAACCTATCTCAGTTGCTGGGGTCTGAGCCGTAAAGGAGAGAGCGAAAAGAAAAATGGAGACACCCTGCCACATTGAAGCCTGGGGTGCTCTGAGGCTTTGAGGCAGAAAGGGCCTTTGGAGAAGTTGTATGGCTAGAAAGAGATATTGCTGTCCGTGTGGTGGGCCATTGGAGTGTAGAGGCACCGATTCCTGGCCCCAGAGGGAGAAGAGGCGACAATGTTGGGTGGAGGCTTCCCTGGGGGAAGAGAAATGAGAGAGGGATGCGCTTCACCCCAAACTCAAGACAGATGGGGATGGAGGAAGGCAGTTGTCTGCAGACTGATGCCTGGAGCCTTCAGAGAAGTCCCAGACTGGAAGGGCTGGGCAGAAATCTCAGGGAAGGTGCATCACACAACATCTACACAAAGGGATGGCTGCTGACGTCCAGAAAAGCATGAAAAAAGGCTTTAAGTACACTCCAAAGCAAATCAGCCATTTCCCTTCTTATCTCTCTCTCTCTCTCTCTTAGTGAAATACTGAGGGGGAGGGAAAGGGGGAGGAGAAAGGGGGGAATTGATAGCTAAACAACCAACCAGGTGGTTGCTTATGAACAGCCCTGGGAGAGAGGTAGAGAGAATTAGAATCTGGGAAATTTGATAACTGCTGTAAATAGTTCTAGTTTTTCACTAATTCCTGTAAATACCTGTACGTAGTAAAAGAACCAGAAGAAACCTCCTCCATCTCTCTCTCTGTCTCTCTGTGTGAAATAATTGGACTCCTTAAAGACACACACACACTCACCCCAGAGGTAAAAGAACCCTCAGCCAGGTTCATGTTTTCTTCAGGAGTCCAGCTGAATTTGATGGACTGTTGAGTAGAGGAATCCATTTTTTGTTTCAGTCCTGGCCTTCTAGTCTCTGTAACTGTTTAAGGATTTCACAGGTTATTCAAACTCTCTATAAAGATTAATTGGCTCATTTTCCTGAACAAAGGATGCTTGTAAAACCCTGTTATGATACCCCTACTGATTTATTTGGAAATCATGATTTGGGACTAGTAATTGAATAATAGGAAAACAATTCTGCTAAAACTCTGGAAAAACACTGTCAGTGTACTGTAGAGAGTACTGATTTGATCCGGTAGAAGGTAATTCTCCATCTCTCAAATAGAGAACGTAGCATTCATGTTCCTCAGCAAGACAAAAGGTAAAACCTGTACATCCTACCATTCTCCATGTGTGTTATTTCTTATTAAGTTAAATTTATGATAGCCGCCCACTCCTATAGACTCAGGGCGGCTTGCAAATACAAATACTGGGTGGCATACAGGCACTCATTGAAAGGGAAGCTGACTGAAGGCTTCTGAGCTCTCATCAGTAATTGGCCTGTTCATATTCTTGATTGTGTGTAGGAACCTTTGTGAATTCAGTTGGATGAACACATTTTAATCCATTCAGCCAAAATATGAAAAAACAGGAGCAGAGCTAATGGAAAATGATGATGCTAGAAATTGCAGTATCTTTATACATCTAAAGGATAACATCTTAAGGCAGTTTATTGTGCCACAGAAGTTGAATATAGATTGAGGCAAACACTTAAGCCCTTCTAAAAGCTGAACATGCAATTTATTTCTTCTTGTCCAAAAACTTTTTGTTTGTTTGTTTTATGTTTCAAGCATGGTTCTATTGTTCCTCCCACCCACAACTTTTTAGCTTGTTCCCTTTGTTCAGCTGGAGGGGAATGAGTCACTTGCTGAAATTCTGACAGGCTATATATTTATTTTTTTAACTTTACTAGTCTTACATGTTGTTTTAACTGTTAAACGACTCTAAGCAATTTGCAATCTTATGAAACATAAACAGGATTAACAATGTAGATTAGAAGAGGATAGATAGATAGATAGATAGATAGATAGATAGATAGATAGATAGATAGATAGATAGATAGATATGCAAATAAAAATAGCAAGCTTTACCAGTCATAGAATAATAACAATGTAATCCTATGCCCAGGAACAATATAATTTAAACAATATAATTAACACTGATAATGATTTTCAATTTATCTCCCCCTCAAAATCCTGCTGATATAACAAAACCATTTCTATCTATCTATCTATCTATCTATCTATCTATCTATCTATCTATCTATCTATCTATATAATTTTATTAAAGATTTTTAAAAGGAAGATAAAAAGGAATACAAACTAATATAAAGTGAGAAAAAGAAAGAAATCAAAGAGAAAGCTAAAAGTGCAAGAAAGGGGGAAAAAGTAAAAGAAAGATGGAAAAGAAAGAAAAAAGATACCAAGAAGTAGCTTCTGATCTTTATAGCAGTTATAAGTACAGTTATAAATTTACTTCTTATTCTATAACTGCAACATAACTCTCTTCTTTCTATAATCTATTCTGTCTAATCATCAAAACCATAAATCATAAGTTCATTTTTTTCCGTTTCACACAAAAAGTCCATAAGGGGTTTCCAGTCTTTATTTACATTTTAAATAAATTTAAATATATTTTTATATTTTATTTTATTTATTTATATTTTAAATATACTTAAATATATTATTTAAATATTATCCATATTTAGACAATATCTAAACATAGATATTGTATTTTCTCTCATCAAACAAATCAATTTAGCTGTTCCATCATCTTCACCAACCATTCCTCCATTGTGGATAATGCTGAATTGTTCCATCTTTGTGCGTACAAATATAATCTCACTCCCGTTATGTGCAAAAACAGAATTCCATGACTTTTTCCCAACTGTTTATCCATCAATCCCAAAAGAAAAACCTCTGGTTTCAATTGTATATTAATCTTTAAAATCCTCTGAATCAATGTATGCATTTGAATCCAGAATTTTCTAGCTTTTTTACACATCCACCAAACATGATAAAATGTCCCTTCTTGCTGTTCACACTTTCAACATAAATTTGAAGCACCTTTATACATTCTAGACAATTACTCTGGTGACATATACCAATGGTACATCATTTTATAAAAATTCTCTTTAAGATTATGACATCATGTAAATTTCAATCCTTTCAGCCACATATTTTCCCATTGTTCCATCTGTATATTATAACCAAAATTTTAGCCCACTTTATCATATATTCTTTCACTTCTTCTTCTGTTTCAAATTTCAGTAAAAGTTTATACATTTTAGCAATTACGTATTCATCATTTGTACATAATTCTATTTCAAATTCAGTCTTACAACATTCAAAACCATAAATTCTTTTGTCAACTTTAAATCTTTCTAATAATTGTGAATAAGAGAACCATTGGCAATTATACCCCTTTGCCACCAGTTCTTCTCTTGATTTTATTTTACATTCCCCTTGACAAAATTCTAGTATCTCATGATAAGTTAGCCATTTGTGTTTGCCTATTAGTTCTCGTCTATAAAACACTTCTTGTGCTGAGAACCACAAAGTGTTTTCGGGCACAACCTGGGTTTGTATCTATTCCATATTCTCTGTCCCATATGGGACATCTAACATAAAGATTTTTAAAATCCACATTAACCTTGACTTTATTGTACCACAAATATCCATGCCACCCATATCTCAGGTGGCATGTCCTTCTAACTCCAAAAGCTTTCTATTTCTTAGCAACACTCACTCTTTCATCCAAACCAAACAATAAGCTGCAAAGTACAATTTCAAATCAGGCAAACCCAACCTTCCTCTTTCCTTTGCATCTTGTAACACCTTACATTTAACTTGTGGTTTTTTTCCCTGCCACACAAATTTAGCTATATCCTTCTGCTGCTGTTTAAATGGCGCATCAGTTGTCAAAACAGGTATTGTCTGAAACGAAAACATTATTCTAGGCAAGACATTCATTTTTATCACAGAAATTCTCTCCAGAAATGACAGTGGTAGTTTCTCCCATCTTAACGTGTCTTTTTAAACTTCATTCCATGGCTTAACATGGTTATTTTGAAGTAACATACAATTCATGTTTGTCATGGTGATACCCAGATATTTTACATTTTTCTCAATCTTAAAACCTGTTTTGTTCATCAATTCTGTTTGCTCATCTATTTTAATATTCTTCTGTTTATTAATCTTGAAACTTGCTAATGAACCAAATTCTTTTAATCTGTCCATTAATATTCCAATTCCCTTTAAAGGATCTTCTGGAACCAAGTCATCTGCAAAAGCCCTTAACTTAAAAGTTTCTTTTTTAATCTTTACTCTCACAATCCTCTCATCTTCAAGAACCAAATTAAACAAAAGAGGAGACAGTGAGGATCTCTTTTTGTATCTCTCAGGGTTGTGTTAGGTCGCAATTAACATATATTTATGCTTTCTGTGAAATATAAATTGTTCTTACCCATTTTATATGGTTCTCTCCAAATTCATATCTTCTAAGACCTTGAACAAGAAAGCCCAGTTCAAATTGTCAAAGGCCTTCTGTGAATCTAAGAAAATTAATGCGGCTTGTTTTTCATTATGTTGCTCCAAATATTCCAAAATGTCCAACACGTTTTTGACATTGTATTTTAACTGTCTTTTAGGTAAAAACCCATATTGATCCTCATGAATAAATTCTTGCAAAATTATTTTCAGTCTATCAGCTAGAATCATTGTGAACAACTGGTAGTCATTATTCAATAATGACATCAGCCTATGGTTTCTTGTTAAAGTCAAATCTTGTCCCTCTTTAGGTATTAATGTTATATTGGCCTTTGTCCAACTCGCTGGCTTCTTTCCTTCCTGTAGAATAGAGTTCATCATGT
This sequence comes from Python bivittatus, assembly GCF_059951505.1. Taxonomy (NCBI): domain Eukaryota; kingdom Metazoa; phylum Chordata; class Lepidosauria; order Squamata; family Pythonidae; genus Python; species Python bivittatus. The sequence goes on along the minus strand of NW_028277035.1, from coordinate 38,484,083 downwards.
TTTGTAAAGGTTATAAAAGTTCATCCTCAAAACATTTAGAATAAGAATCTGATAATCCATCTGGCCCAGTCATCTTTCCTGGTTTAATCTTGTTATAGCTTCAGAAATTTCCTTTATTGTTATAGGTCCATTTATATAATCTGTCTCTGTTCCTCTGTAATCTTTTCTTTTTCTTTTTCAGAATTATATGTCAGCCACTTCTTTGGTTTATTTGCAAACTCTATTTTTTTTTTGCTTTACATAATTCATTTTTATTTCCATTTCTCTTATGTTAACATAGATAATTGTTGTTGTAAAAGCTTAATTTTTTAAGCAATACTTATCTTCTCTGGAAATTTCTTTAATTCTTCTTTTCTCTTTATTTGATCCAAAATAGCTTGTGTTTTCTCTTGACTCTTCTTTTTAAGTTCACTATTATGTTGTATAAAAAACCTCTAATAAAAGCTTTACTTGCATCCCAAACCATTCTTAAATCAATGCCTTTACCTAAATTATTTTCAAAAATGTCTTTTAATTTCTTTTTACAATCCTCCCCTATTGCTTTTTTCTGTGGCAACATTTTGTTTAGTCTCCATTTAAAAGAATTCTGTTTTCTTTTATAAACCAACCTCACAGGATTATGATCCGAAAAAGTATTTAGTAATATCTCTACTTTAGAAACCTTAGTAGCCAAGTTCTTTGAAATCCAAATCATATCTATTCTTGAAAAGGATCTATGTCTTTTAAAAAAGTAGGTATACTCTCTTGAATTGCCATTTTTCTGTCTCCATATATCAACCAGCCCTAAATTGTCCATCAAATCAAAGAAAACGTTTGGTAGTTTGCTTTGAGTGATTTTAATTTTTTTCTCTCATAAGTTCTGTTCAGTTGTTGGGAGATCACTCCATTCCAATCCCCCATCAAGCACCAATTTTCATAAGAGAAACTTAATAATCTCTCCATAAGTTATTTATAAAGCAATATTTTGTCTTCATTTGGGGCATAAATTCCCAGTATCAAAGTCTTAGTCCCATGCAAATTAACATCTACCCCAACAAATCTACCATGCAATATGGCAAAACCATTTCTGGCAATTCTAGTTGATAAAAAGACATCCTTGATGAAAATATGACCAATTATCATTAATAACACTGTCCCAAATAAAATAAACAAAGCCATGTATCTTGGTCAAATGCCAGATTTCTGCCTGTTTCACAAAATCAATCTTAATGTAAAACAATATTTATCCATATTTTTTAAGATCCTTTGGGAAAAAAAGGTGATGCAAAATTAAAATATAGTTCTAAAATATAGTTCCCAAAATATAATAGTTTCATCCCAATGGAAGGGACAATGTCCTTAAATTCTTTTAAAATATAGAAAACAGCAGGGCTGAAATTGTGGCGATAAACAACAGATGTATTTAGTTTCCCCCTCCAATTATTCTTTTGCTCTCATTTTAGGAAACATACTCTGATGATTGATAGAGAAGAAACTTCTCATTCACAAAGAATGCCTAATTGACAGCAAACATGTGGTTCCAGAGCCATAAATTCTGCAAGTCCTTAAATATCCAAGGAGAAAGAAAGTGATGTAATAAAAATATTGGAAGCAGCTGTGGTTTTAGAAATCTGGTCATGAGAATGAAGGTGAGAATTTCAAAATTAAAACTACTTCACTGATTCAACCCAACAAGATAAACAACAGCAACAACAGAAGAGGGTCCTGGCACAGAAACTCAGGCTGGTGATAGTGGGAGATCAACCTACTTCAAACTAATATGGGCTACAGCTCAATGCAATTAATCACCCAGGACGGTTTTGGATTAGCACTGACCTTATGATTTCATTGTAGCTGCTTGATATATGCTAGAGCTATGAAGCTGGCTATAAAAATCAAAATTCACTATTTGGAAATTATATCTCTCCCAGCCATGCAATTTTGCAATGTATTTCAGAGTTCTAAAAATCCAGTCTCATATTTCTCCAGTTTGCTAATACTTTTGGTCACTCTCTCATGAACAAGTTCTCCTTGGGCCCCTGAGGAACTATAGTGTTTTGGCTTGCTTCTTACCCATGATTACCTTATTTTTCATGATTTTTTCCCCCCTTATCACTCGCTTGTGCTCCCTACCAAAGATCCAAGCTGGTCTCCCTGTTTAGTTGGGTTATTGTTTACATTGAAGACTAGATGTCCTTGGAGTAGATTGATTTGTGTTTCCGGCTTCAAATATCACCTATGTAAGGAACTTCTTAAATGTGTTTTCTAGCCATTTCCCTCCTTTTTCAGTGAAATCTTTATTTCAACACTTATTTCCTTAATAGTTTCCCCTAAGTAACTCAAACACCCCAATTTTCTTCAGTAATCCAAGTGTATGGCTGTGACACATACAGTAAGTACATGTGTACATTCTCAGAGCTATCAGTGACAGGTCTTTCTTTCCACCTTGAAAAACCTCCCTTGAATTTAAAGTAGAAATATTACTGTTATCCAAGTAATTCAATTAATATTTTATCTCCTATTTCAAGGCCAATCAATATCTCATACTATCATCTCAAATCCTATCTCCTCAAAGCAGCTTCTAAATCATATAGTCCTATGTGATAGAGTACCAACCTTCCTAAACAACTGGGCACAGATTAGGATTGTAATGGCAAAATGTGACTGAATGTATGTGAGGGCATGCAGATAGAACCTGTCTGCACCATCTCAAAGCAGCTGCATCTTTTGGGGTGCTCATGCAGCTGCCCTCCAGAGGTGAGGCCCAGTCCCAGATATGTCTGTGTATTTGTGTTTGTGTGTGTGTGTGTGCCTTCGAGTCAGTTTGTTATTCGTAGCGACTGCGTGGACTAGTGTAGTATGAGGGAATTGTTCAGAAGATATTATTTATTTTATTTATTTCTATTTATTTATTTAACTTGTCCCCGCCCATCTCCCCACAATGGGGGACTCTGGGCTGCTTACAACACACTAAAAACATAAATACAATTAAAAGTTTTAAAAACCAAACATTAGAAACATAAAAAAGCTAAAAAATCCAAGAGGCCAATAGGGGCCACACCAGGCCGCTAAGGGGCCAGCCAACCCCATTTCTGATATCCTCCCTCCCCGCCCCAGGCCAGATGGCAGAGCCAGGTCTTCAAATCCCTCCGAAACGCCTGGAGTGAGGGGGCCTGTCTCACCCCCGGGGGCAAGATGTTCCAAAGGGCGGGGGCTACAGCAGAGAAGGCCCGCCTTCTGGACCCCGCTAATCGAAGCTCTTTTATCGCGGGGATCCGGAGCATGCCCTCTCTGTGAGATCGGGTGGGACAGGTTGAAATCGTGGGGGCGAGGTGGTCCTTCAGGTAACCTGGTCCCATGCCATGTAGGGCTTTAAAGTTGATAACCAACACCTTGAATTGGACCCGGAAGCAAACTGGTACCCAATGCAGCTCACGGAGCAGAGGTGTTATATGGGTCCTTCGGGCCCCAAAAATTGCTCGCGCAGCTGCATTCTGGACCAGCTGAAGCTTCCGGATATTCTTCAAGGGTAGCCCCATGTAGAGCACATTGCAGTAGTCTATCTGGGAGATAACAAGGGCATGAGTGACTGTTCGCAGGGCATCCCAATCCAGGAAAGGGCGTAACTGGTGCACAACCCGAAGCTGTGCAAAAGCCCTCCTAGCTGCGGCTGCCACCTGCTCTTCGAGCAGGAGTCGTGAGTCCAGGAGGGCCCCCAGATTACGCACTGGGTCTGTCTGGGGCAGTGCTACCCCATCCAGAACCAACGATGACAACGTCCCGGATACAGAGGAGCCATTAACGCACAGCCACTCCGTCTTGCCAGGGTTCAGCTGGAGCCTGTTGTTCCCCATCCAGACCCTCAAAGCCTCCAGGCACCACGAGAGGGCGGACACGGCATCACTTACCTCATCAGGGATGGAGATGTATAGTTGAGTATCATCAGCATACTGATGATACCTCATCCCATGATGACGGATGATCTCACCCAGCGGCTTCATATAGATGTTGAAAAGGAGTGGAGAGAGAACCGAACCCTGCAGCACCCCACAGAGGAGGGGCCGAGGATGGGACCTCTCGCTCCCTATCACCACCAATTGGGACCGGCCCTGGAGAAAGGAGGTGAACCAGCACAAAACTGTGCCGCCCACCCCCATATCCCTGAGCCGTCCCAACAGGATACCATGGTCAATGGTATCAAAAGCTGCTGAGAGATCAAGGAGAGCAAGGATGGTCGCACTTCCACCATCCCGCTCCCGCCAGAGATCATCCATAAGTGTGACCAATGCTGTTTCCATTCCATAGCTGGGCCTGAAACCTGACTGATAAGGGTCCAGATAATCCATTTCCTCCAGGATCCTTTGGAGCTGTGAAGCCACCACTTTCTCAACCACCTTCCCCAAGAAGGGGAGGTGGGAGACTGGATGAAAGTTGTCCAGTACAGTAGGATCCAGGGAGGGCTTCTTGAGGAGGGGGTGCACCAACGCCTCTTTAAAGGGTGCTGGAAACACTCCCTCCTGCAAGGATGCCTTAACCATCGCCTGGATCCAACCACATGTCACCTCCTGAGCTGCTTTCACCAGCCAGGAGGGGCATGGGTCCAGATGACACGTGGTGGCCCTCACAGACTGAAGGATCCTGTCCACTTCCTCAGGAACAACAGGATCAAACCATTCCCAGTTAACTAGGCAAGGACGATCCCCTGGTATCTCCCCAGACCCTGCACCACACTCGGAGTCCAACTTGGAATGAATCCAAGCGATTTTATACTGCAGGTGCTCTGCAAATTCCTCCGTGCGGCCCTGCAAATGAACCACCACATCCCCCTTACCAAGGAGGGACCTGGTGATCCCAAACAGGACCACCGGGTGGCACTCAGCAGACCCAATAAGGGCGGAGAAGTATTGGCGCTTCGCCGCCCTTATCGCCACAATGTAGGCCTTAATAGCGGCTCTAACATGTGTTCTGTCGGATTCAGTCCGTGTCTTCCTCCAGTGGCGCTCTAAACATCTCTTAACCCTCTTCAGCACCCTCAACTCCTCCGTAAACCACTGGGAGTGTCGGGGCCAGCGTGGCAAGAGAGGTCGCAAAGGCGCGATCCTGTCCAAGGCCCCGGCCGCTTCTCTATTCCAGACAGCAGCCAGGGCCTCCGCTGGACCGTTAACTATTATATTAGTTAATTAGTTTGTTAGTGATTGCGTATGTATAATTTAGGATTAAAAGTTCACCTAAAAGTCAGCCTAAAGCCCATCACTGGGAGGGGAAATTGCTCATATTCCTGGTTAATTGAAAACAAACTATTAAATCTCTACACAAACAATGATTAGCCATCACAGAAACTACATGTGTTAGACAAGTCATTATGTACTCTAAATGGCAATTAAGTAAGAAAGATGGTTTGTGGTCACATACACTTTATAATGATCCTACAAAATTCTATGCTGTGTTAATGTTTGGGTCCTGTGAGTTCCCTCTTGCACTGAATAAACCCCTCTTTCTAACTGAAGTCTTAGAATTCTTCTGAATGGGGGAATGGGGCATCTTGGGCAATATAAGCAATTTTGCCTCTGATGAGTGTGCAGCAGAGAACAAGAGGGACATTTTATGGTTAACACCTTTGCTCATTGAGTTAACACCTTTGCTCATTGGGTGCTACACTGTTTGAAAGATTTCCTTTCCGTGGTGTAATGCACCAGGAAAAGACACTTTTGTTTTAAGGTGTTCCCAAGAGATGGCACATGCACGGCCACTCATGTTCCACATCATGCTGTGTCCTTCAAATCTGGATCACTGCCAGGCAAGGGCTAAGACAATTTTAGCAGCTCTACAGATTACAACAGCAATAATGCAAAGAGCACCAAAATAGAAATTCCATTTGTCCCAATCGTAAGATGGTATAAGAGATTCACATGTATTTTCATATTCAATTTTCCTGATATCCACATTTTATGCTCAGTTTTCCCAATGTACTCACTTTGTCAGTATTCCTTATGCAAATTATTCTGACTAAAATCCACACCTTTTATATAATAGACATATTTTGTGTTCTGTATTGTACAACTGCATTATTATGTCAGAGGAATGCACATTTCAAAGGATAATTGCATTTAGTTTGCAGACTGATTAAAAAATGTGTAAGCACATTTTCATCAAAATATGAATTGAAAGGAATTATTTCCAAACCTAATGCTAGAAGTGCTTTGTTAAAAGGAAATCCCATTGTAAGTACCGTAGTGTGGGTGATTCCTGAGTGAACAGGATTTAGTTGTAAATAGGTTTTGACAGGGAAAACCTAGAAAAAGCAAACTGACAATGTTTATGGAGAATATTATGGATTAGATCTTAAGGTACTTTTTGAATTGACTTCCTCATATTTATATGTTGCAGAAATGGAAAGTACTGTTGGGGGAAAAGCCCTTCAAGTTTGTTGGTCTTAAAGTTTAATTTTCAAATGGTATTTCTTTTCTGCTTCCTTGTCTACCATCCAATATATATGCATTTCCATTTCAAACACATCTTTGATTTTTTCTCATCTTCTCTGTTCATGTTTTCAGAGAGTTGGCAATTCCACAACTTAATTAGCAGGTCAGAGAGTCTGGGGCTTCTCTATGCACAATGGAACTTTACAGTGATTGATTAAAATAGCTATTTCTGCTAATAACTTACAAAAGATCATTTGGTTAACTACTTTAAAAGCCATATAAGGAAGGCTTTTTAAATGTGAGATACTGACAATCAACAGAAGGTCTTGTGTTTTGCAGTTTCCACCACATTATAAATATTTGCAAACCCAAGGGGGAATCGGCAACTTAAGGTGGTATTTAAGTTATTCAAGGTGAAACATTGTTGTCCAATCACCCACTCAAAATCCTCCATGGACTTTAATTTCTACTATCCATTTGAAAATGCTGTAAAAGTGGTCTAAGCAACCAGCTTCTATGGTTAAATATCATTCAACATTTACCAGATTTCTTCACTGATGTTCAATTTTCCTGGAAATTTAATCATAGGTTGATAGAAAATGACCATTATCATTAGATGTCTATGTTTTTCACATACTAAGTAACAGGAGTATGGTGTTCAATTTTCCCAATTCATGCTCTAGAATCGGAAATGATTTGGGTTAGCTACCTCCCAGCCCCAATTGACCGAGCCAGTTTGGTGTAGTGGTTAAGGTACTAGGCTAGAAGCTGGGAGACTGTGAATTCTAGTCCTGCCTTGGGCACAAAGTCAGCTGGGTGACCTTGGACCAGTCACTCTTTCTCAGTCCTAGGAAGAAGGCAAGGGCAAACCACTTCCAAAATCTTGCCAGGAAAGCTGCAGGGACTTGTCCAGGCAGTCACCAGGAGTCAACACTGCCTTGAAGGCACCAAAAAAACCAAAACCAAAAACCCCAAAACAAAACCCTATTGACCAACAAAGGCAGGCTGACCTACTTTGAGAAGTAAGGATCCAGATGTAAAGGAAATCAGATGATCTTTATACAGACCTAAAAGAATACTTGCCAATTTGTTTGTTTGTTTGTTTGTTTGTTTATCAAATTTACCACCGCCCATCTCATGAAACGACTCTGGGTAGTTTACAGTAAGATAAAAATTCTTTAAAATACAACATAAAAACAATCCTAAAAATAATTTTCAGTTTATTATATTTTAAACAGGTTAGTATGATGCTAACACTGCAAATGCCATGGAAGCATATGAATGCTATCAAGCTCTGTTTCTCCAACTCTATAATTATCTTGGTCCCCAGTGTTTTACTAGTCCTGGATTCTGACTGGCTTGGTAGAAATGGCAAAATTCCAGGTGCAAGAGAGCCCTTGTGGGTGGTTCCAAACTGCAGAGGTAATGACTAAGCCACAGGGCCATGGAAGGATGGCAGCGACTGTGAAATTGCTAAGGCAACCAGGAACCTGATGACTCAACTACTGAAGTTCTTTAAAAGGAATAAAAAGGCCAAAGAACAATCTTCCAGGCTTTGGTGCTTAACCTTCAAAGTACCAAGGTATTTATCTTTTTAAAGTTTACTTTAAAACGATGTTTACTGGTGTTCCTTCTTGGTTTTTCATTTCTTTTACACTGACCTAATTTTACCTTATTTTCTCTGAATTCAAATGACTTAAGATGTACCTTGCTCATACAGTCATAAGTACAGCCCTGATCAAAGAATCTTGGCAGTTCCTACTGTAACAGTGGGCGTGGCTGTCCCTCTTTTACTGATGCATTACTGTGAGACATCATAAGATGGACAGCTAGTTTTGATGCTTTACCCCATAAAATTCTCCCTGTACAGAGAAGTTTAGTACATGATTAAGAAGTCTAGGCTCACATAACCCTAATGCTGTTGTCTTCTAAATACAGAAGCATTATTGGCGATGTCACTGCTGCCCTTTGTACACTGCTTAGAATGCTTCAGAATTGAAGCAGTTTAGATATTTCATAAAGCCTAGCCACACCTTAAACATTAGCCCATTTTATCATCACATAAGCTTTCATTGACCTTGTGTTGCTAATCAGATGTCCACAGTGTGAGACTCATGAGAAAGATTTTATATGTGCATACAACTGAATGCAGGAGTGACTGGGAAGGAAAGATAAAAAGGAATTGTATGTAACTTATGATTATCATAAAGAGGATAATTTAAGTGTCCTTTTTGCAAGTTGCAGGGAGGCATTTCCTGTTAGTGAAATATGAACTCCCAAGATTATATCTGGAATAGTATCAGCTATATGTAAATTTAATTTGAAGGCAATTTAATGAAAACTCCAAACTGAATTGACTCTCCAAACTGAATTGGAAAATAAAATCAATTAATTGATTCTGATCCCTCCAAATTCATGTGGATAATTCCACATGTATAAAAATGTTTTTTCCCAAATTGATTCAGAAATTGAAGCAAATCAATCCAATATGCTCATCTGAAATCAAGTGATTTTTCCCAGATTGAATTAATTATTCAGTTTAAATAATCAGATGTGTATTGACCTTCTACATCATTTTTAATTAAAAAATTGCTTTTTGCCCCTCTCATCTCTTAGCATGTAGGAAATCTGTAAATATACATCTTTTTCTCAAGACTTTTAATTTTAGTACCAAAATCAAAAAAGTCAGATGGTGGCTATAACCATGTGATCAAAGACCACACTTTTAAATATATATTTAAAACAAAGGTGTATTTTCAAAAAAGATATTATCCATGAATGGACAGGCAATTACTGAAGTTATACAATTAATGGTCACTATAACATTAGTAAAAAATACCAAGCAGAATAAACTGAGTTGTTTTCATGATATAAAAAAGAAGTATGCATTTCTGAGCTTAATGCCAAAATCTTCACTATATTATTCTTTATAAATGTTTAAAAAATAAGAAAAGGAAAAGGAAAAAAAACAACCCTAAAATAATATAGGTAAGTATTTAATTTCTGACTTACCCCTTCTTTGTATTCCAAGCATCCATCCATCCATCCATCCATCCATCCATCCATCCATCCATCCATCCATCCATCCATCTATCTATCTATCTATCTATCTATCTATCTATCTATCTATCTATCTATCTATCTATCTATCTATCTATCTATCTATCTATCCATCCATCCATCCATCCATCCATCCATCCATCCATCCATCCATCCATCCATCCATCCATCTATCTATCTATCTATCTATCTATCTATCTATCTATCTATCTATCTATCTATCAATCATATTTGTATAGCTGCCCATCTCACATAGTGGCTGTGGGCAGCATACATAATAAAACAAAATACATAAAAGCAAAATACATAAAAAACCAATAAAACCACAATTTAAATTAAAGATAAAAAGCAAAATGGTGGCTAGCATACACAGAATGTGTAAGTTAATGATAATATAACCATCCAACAGGCTCTACTCTACCATGGGATCCCCAAGCTCATTGACAAAACCATGTTTTGAAGGAATTCAGGAAGGGTAACAGGGTTGGGATCAGGGTTGGGGGGTGTGATGTTCCACAGGGTCTGGTCTACAGCAGAAAAGTCTTTCCTCCTAGGACCCACCAGACAAAATTCCTTAGGTGATGGGACCTGCAACATACCTCTCCGGCCAGACCTGACGGGACATGTAGACATCACAGGGGAGGGGCAGTCCATCAAATAACCTGGTCCCATGCCATGTAGGGCTTTAAAGGTCATAACCAGCACCTTGAATTGGACCCAGAAGCAAACTGATAACCAGTGTAGCTCATGAAGCAGAGATATAACATGTGCCATTCTTGAAGCACACATAAGTGCCTATGCTGCCACATTTTGCACCAACTGAAGCTTCTGGATACTCTTCAAGGACAGCCCCAAGTAGAGAGCAGTACTGTAGTCCATCTGGGAGGTGACTAGGGCATGAGTGACTGTGAGTAGAGCCTATTTGCAGTACCTGTTGGCATAAACTTTAAAAACCATACTTCAAATGTTCGTATTTAGCTTATTGAATAATATATAATATATATGGAAGCCACTCTTGCTTAAACTTCTCATACACACACACACACACACACACACACACACTGTTTCCCCATTGGTGCATACTTTCCAAGTTTAAGTTCATTGGTACTATGTCTTTTTTCCAGTATTGTGCAATTTGTCCTTATAGCATGTAACTTAATAAATTATCATATCTTTATTGATATGTTTTGGAATTATACTAGTAAAAAACTGGTTTCATTTCAAATTTGATGTCTAAGATTCTTTTCAATACTTTGTGGGGGGTTTGCATGTCCACCACATATGTTACAATGTTCCTTCTGTCTCACAGCATTTCCAGCTCTTATTATTATATTATTTATCTATTTTGGCAATTATTAACAGAATTGTATGCTATCTGTAAAACATTTTATACCAGTTCTCTCTCAAACCATAGCTTGGAGTGAATTTTATAGATTTGTTCCACAGTTCTTCCCACTATTGTATTGGACTGTTTCTTTGAACCTTTCCATCCAGTTTATCAATAAAAACAATTTGCACTGTCTCCATATCACATCTAAGTAGAAGTTTATGTATGTGATTGAGTAGGTGGTCTTGATTCTATAAAAGCATTTCAAATTTTGTCATTTTTCTTAATGTCCCTGCCTCGTTTTTGAGGTCTGATTGTATTCTTCCAGCAATATGTAGATACATCAGCCATGGTAAGTTCTGGTCTTTGCTGAGTAATTTTTGTTGTGTCTTTAATCTATTCAGGGGGTCTGGTTCTACCATGTTTGTATATGTAATTATACTTTGTGATTACAGTTTTTAATTGTAGTGTACTTATACTTTCACATCTCCAATATGAAAAGCACTTAGGGGAGAGACTAATGGTGAAATTATTAAATTTATAATTTTCTTTGTGAAGTTCCATACTTTTATCAAGCTTTATCTTACAATGTGTCCTTTTAGGGTTTTACCCTCCTTTGTGTCCCTGTACCATAAATATCTGGAAGCCCATTAGCTAGGCTGGCTCCTTCCAATATTGACATTCTACTGTTCAGGGAATTAATCTACTCTGTGAACTGTGACAAACACCTTGCTCTGTAATACAATTTGAAATCTGGAAGAGCAAGACCCTCTGTCTTTTCAGTCTTGTAAAATTTTAAGTTGGACTCTAGTTTTTTTCCACTCCATATAAATTTGCTAATTGTTTCTTGCCGTTCATATAAAGTTATTTTTTCTGGAATTAGAATTGGCACCATTTGAAACAGATGATTTATCCTGGGTAATACATTCATTCTGATAACTGCAATTGATCCTAACAAGAAAGCTTTAAGCTTTTCCACCTTTCAAGATCTCATTTAATTTCTTGCCATAATTTGCCATAATTGTTTTGATATATTTCTGGATTATTGCCTCTCAGTGCAGATGAAGATATTTCACTGAATGTGTTATCTGGCAACCAGATTCTTTCTGCAAGAAATATCCCTGCGTTAAGTGTTCTGTGATTATTTTTGTTTTTAGAGTGTTGATTATGTATCCAGAGAATTCTCTGAAGCTATAGATTATTTTCATCAACTGTCTTATTCCCCCTTGTGGTTCTATTATAGTTAACACTACAACTTCTGCATAACATTTTAGCTTATATTCCACTCTTCAGATTTTAATACCAAGAATTTGTTTGACATTTTCTGTCAATATTTCTAAAGCAATGATAAATAATAAAGCCTTGTTCCTTTGCGTATTTGGAAATCTGCTGAGAGTGCTCCATTGAGTATAATCTTTGCTGTTTGCCATTGACATATGCTTTTGGCCCCATCTTTGAATTCTTCTCTAGGACCACTCTTTCTTTACATGTGTCACACATAACAAAAAGAGTGGGGGGTTGTGGCCATCATCTTGACTTTTTTGACCCTCACACTTGTTAGTACCTATTTTAGTGGTCATTTTAATTATTTTCCACTTCTTTATGTTCTGTTTTTGCTCTTAAAAATTTTACTAGCCCCTTTGAGTCCTCTTCAGAGTAAATAAAGTAAATAATAAGCATTAAAAGAAAAAAATTCTCACACTATCTTACAACCATAAGTACTTTATCAGAGTAGGATTTCACAGGAACTGCATGGGGCAAGAAATAGGGGGAAAAGTCCTTCTAATGCTAGGGAAGGTGGAAGGAAAGAGAAGAGGATCACTAGCAGCAAGGTAGATGGACTCGGTTACAGTGGTGATGAGTGTACTGTTGGAGGACCTGAAGAACTGGATGAGGGATAGATCATCATGGAGAAAATCTATCTATATGGTTGCTAGGAGCTGAAAATGACTTGATGGCATATAATCAATCAATCAGACAATCAGTCAGACAATCAATCCTTCATTCTGGTGTTAGATAATAAGATTTCACCTTATCCCACCTGATCTCAATATCTCCAATTTGGTTTGTTTTATCTAACTTTTTCCCCTCTGTGCTTTCTCTCTCATTCTCTATTTAAACTTTCAATGTTGTTCATATTTCTTCACTTTTCCCTGCCTGACAATCTACAGCACTGACTTTCATTCAGCTTCTTGTTCTATGAGCCTCTGCTTCCCCACATGCAGGGTGTAAATAAAATAAATAATAAATTGCGTAGGAGGGTCGGAGAGGATGTGTGGGGGGTGCAGTGCGGGTCAAGTGCATGAGGGCCTCAGAATTGCTTAGATTTTCAGTCCCAGAATCGAGAGGCTTCTGAAGCCTCTCTGCTCTCGAGCTGAGAATCCTCCATGGCTGAAAATCCTGCTTGAATTTCAGCACGGGGCATTTTCAGCCAGCCCCCAGACTCAAGAGGACTCCCTCTCATCTCTGGGGCTGGCTAAAAATGCCCCGTGCCAAAATCCTGCTTGGGAAGGGTTGGGAACGAATCTGTAAGAATTCTGTTTGTCTCCAGGATTCCTGTCCAGGTTTGTGCCATTCGTTACTTGCTGAACTAATAGGACAGGCTGAGATCTTGTCAATCTTCTGCCCAATATCCATGAAGCATCTGCTGGATTAGCTACAACTCAGAACTTTAGGTGATTGTGACAACATGTCATCAGTTCAAGTCAACTACAGTTTTTTTTTTTTTTTTAAAAGAAAGTAATGCTGTCTGGGAAAATGATAGGCTACTTGAGAATCGGCTTTATGTTGGGCCCAGTTATGAAATGATCTCTCCAGAGAAACTGCTCTGGTTCTAACATCACTTTCTTTCCATTGCCAGTTAAGCCTTTTCTCCCTCCAATACACTTATTAATTATTTAAACTCTTGGCTGGTTTTCACACTACCTTTTTATTTTTTTTAGGCGTATTGTTAACATATTAGCTATTGTAATTGCGTTTGTATACTTCCCATGATGGATTGTATGATGGTTTTGGAACTTTATATGTTACTCAATTATTTTATTTCAAAAGAATTAACAATGATAGAACTTGTTTTATAAATGTATACTTTTCAAAGAAATTTTATGATACAGGTTAAAAAATTGGGTCAACAATTTGATTTAGTTATGTTTATGTCCTTAGCAATTTGTAGATATAAACATATATTGTAGCAAGGGAAAATGGGATTAATAAAGTGAGTTCATTTGAACATTTGAGTTTTCATCCTCTCTGAAGTTAAAATCCTTTCCTCAGTGAAATGATTAATGGGTTTCTAGTTATTTGGACATTATTCATTTTGCAAGCAGCAGGTAGCATTTTATACTCAAAAGATAGTGAAATATAATCTGTTTCCTCATCTCATTACAAAGCTTGATTGAACTGGCTGGGAGTCCTGTGAGGTTCTTCACTAGAGCAGTGGATCTGCAAATCATTTGTGAAACCAAGACATCCAGGACACTTCCACCAGGCAACATTTCCATTCCTCTATTCCCTCAAGGCAGTTTGTAAGATGCCTGCCAATCATTTTGCATTCAGGGGATCACAGAACACTGAGAACACGCTGAGAACCAATCAGTGTTCTCCCTACAGCTAACCAATAGGAACATGCAAAATATCATTCGATGATTGTGATTGTGGGGCAACAAAACGTTTGCTTGCCTCCAATCAACTGAAAAGGAAATAAAATAAATTGCTAGCATTCCCTCTCCCAAGGAACACTATAGAAAATGACCTCACTATAAGGGTACTTCCATGGTACTACCATTTCCACCCAGTGAAATAACCAAAACCTTTTTGTCCCTCACAGTATACAAAAGGGAAATAAAAGGGTAAAGGACAAAAATCACCCAGGTTTTTCTCCAGTCATAGGAAGAGTAGATGTAGCTTTCAGGAGAAAGCTAGTTTGGGGAGTGGCTAAGCACCAGGCTAGAAACTTGGAGACCATGCATTCTAGTCCTGCCTTAGGCACAAAGCCAGCTGGGTGACTTTGGGCCAGTCCCTCTCTCTCAGTCCCAGGAAGAAGAAGGCAAGGGCAAACCACTTCTGAAATATTGCCTAGAAAATCAAATGGACTGGTCCAGGTAGTCGCCAGGAGTCAACACTGACTCAAAGGCAAAGAGAGAGAGAGAGAGAGAGAGAAAGACAAACCAAACCAAACCAAACCAAACCAAACCAAACCAAACCAAACCAAACCAAACCAAACCAAACCAAACCAAACCAAACCAAACCAAACCAAATAATGATTAAAAATAGCATAGCAATTGCATTAGCTGATGATGCTTTCATATGTAGTATCCACATGCAAGGAGTTAAGTACAGGTATTAACTGAAAGAACAGATTTTCTGGAAATGATATAAACACTCAGCTTAACAGGATGAAAGAGCTGTCCCAGTCCTGAGATAAAGGAGGGAGGGGCTTGAGGCAGCTTACGAGGGGTAAAAACACCCACCATGGACTCCTTCTTCTTAACAAGATAAGTTTAAAAAAGGCTGAGGGAGAAACAGGTGATGGTGGAGGAGGCTAGAGAAACTATCCCAAGTACCCAAGAGAAGGAGAATGGGCAACAGCTTTAATGAGATATGGTGCTGCTTTAGATCAAGAATATTATGGGAGCTGGAAAAAGAATGACAAGAGAAGGAAGACATCTGGTGAGCTTGCATGAAGCAGGAGAGTGTCTCCAGCTACTTCATTTGTAGGCATTCCCAGAAACATACATCTGAGGAGATCAGTTTTTTCTGTGTCACCATATTTGGCTAGAAGCAGGCTGTGCTACTTTTCTCTGCTATCTCCTCTTCCTCTCTCCCATAGTTTCTTGCTGTCTTGCCACCCAAAGCTTTACTTTTCGCACATGTCAATTTTGGAAGAGAAGATGCATCCCACTTCTTTGTACTGGGTCTACTGGTTGAGAAACACCACCCTGAAGGACCTGCTAAGAGTGCTGAGAAGAGGCGTGAGGCAAGAGTCCCCCTCAGTGGGTGAATGGACATTCACAAGCACTCGTACAAAGACAATTTTCTTGGAGTTGGACAGCTGAGATGGAACAAAAAATTAATTCAACTACTCAACTTAACTGATGTAGGAATCCAGAGGTCCAAACTGTTCCCACCAGTTTGGGAACTGGTGTTCTAATGTGAAAGTGCCTCTATTAAAGAAAGAAGAACAAAACTGCCATTCAAAGGTGTGCTTTTATGAGAAATCATTGTACTGAATGTTTTTGGTGTGAGGTTTTGTATTTAACTTTGAGTTTTAAACAGGTAGAAGTTTTCTCACGCAGTTTTTTATTCTACTTGAACCCATCAGCCATTATCCTGTGCCTGTTGGGCATGCTCAGTTTTTATAGAGCTATTTAGGAATTTGATTGCTAATTCTTCAACTGCTTGATTGACTGCCAGCATTAAGTCTGAGAGGGTTCCCTGTTTACTGCAACGCACTCATGGAGGCATGACACTTTTATTAACAACTTCCTCAATTGCTATACTTTGCACTGTATTCATACTCTCAACAATGCTTATGCAAAACAAAATTTGCCACAATAGGCCTTTAGACTACACTTGGCCTTGAATTATTACATTGCAGAGCCCTGAGCAGTTAGGCCATTACTTGATATCTGAGCAGAATTGTAATAAATCCTTGAATACAGAGCAAGTCATCAGATCAGTCCAAACCATCTTATTATACCCAATCAAAAACCTAAGATTTTGGATTCCAGAGTTCATTTGTATCTCTGGCTCACAAATCTATCTAGGGGCCATGACTCACCTTCCCCAACATGCTTGTTCATGAGTACTTTCACTGTCATTCAAATAGCAGTATCTTTGGATTATAGGCAATACAAGAAGGTTAAAAGAAAATAAACAAACCAACAGCAACTTTAACACGTTTCATTTCAATTTCAAATTTGAGAATAAAATATTGTTAATGTAAATATAATAATGGGTAGATGGGTGGATTATGTGTTGTCAAGTTAGTGTTGACTTTTGGCAACCACATAAATAGATCTTCTCCAGGATGATCTGTCCCCAACCTAGCCCTTCATGTCTTTGAAAGGTGCACCCACCACTGTTGTTATTGAATTCATTCACCAGATACTCTTTTTGCCTTTTCTTCCACTTTTCCAACATTACAGACTTTTCAAGAGAGCTAGGCCTTCACATCAGGTGTTCAAAATAAAACAACCTGTGCCTTGAGTGAGAACTCTGGGTTGATGTGTTCTATGATCCATTCATTTGTTTTCTTGGATATCCATGATATTCTCAGGAGTTTTCTCCAACCCCAAAGTTCAAAAACATCAATACCCTTTCTTTCCAACTTTCTTATCCATAGAGTGTCACAGAGAAAACCAGTGCCTACATGAATTTGATCTTTGTAGGTAGAGAAACATCATGGCATATGAAGATCTTTTCCAAGGCCTTCAAGGCTGCTCTACTAAGTGCTAGTTTGTGGCGTATTTCTTGACATTTTTTTTTTTTTTTTTTACTGATCCTAAAAGGCAGAAGCTATCCACCACTGCAATATCTTCATTGTCAATCCTAAGGCTTGTTGCTGGACCTGAGGTAATTATTTTGGCCTTATTTATGCTTATTTTATTTCTATTTATTTATTTAAATTGATTCATATGACTGCCCATCTTGCAAACATGACTCTGGGTGACTAGATTCTTTTAAAAAACATACAATCTATAAAATAAAAAGAGAAAAAGCAAAACAAGCAGAACCAAGTGAAAAGCACAACCAGTATGCTATCACAGCCAAGGACACCAGTAACCCACCCACCTGGGCTTAGCTACCTGACCTCCATGCTTGGAAAATAGCCAGGTCTTGATGGCTTCCCAAGCGAACAGGATCAGGGATAACCTAATTCCATGTGGCATGATGTTCCAGAGAGCAGACACTGTGACAGAAAAAGCATGGTTCCTGAATCCCAGGAATTTAATCTTAGTCTCATTTTTTTTTTCATTGTGCCCACTGAAGTTCACTACTAGATCTTGCAGATCCTTTGCATTTTCAGCTGTCACAATAGTGAAGATTATTTCTTCCTCCAGTTTTATAATCATGCTCATCTTCTTCCATGTAGGACTAATGTTGGATGATCCTAAGCATTATTTTGTTAGCATGTGAATTTAAAGATATTATCCAATAGTTTGCACACTTTGTTAACTCTCCTTTCTTTGTTATTGATATGCAGACTAACGTCTTCCAATCTGTTGGCCACTATGTCATTTTCCAGATTTGCGGGTATAGTTTGGTCACAACCTTAATCAATTTTTCTTCTTTTGCTTGCCATATTCCTCGAGATATTCCTTCTGAGCTGGAAGAGACTTTTTTGTTTATCGTTGTCTGTTTCCATCCTCAGTGTCTTTAAAGTTGTCACTGTAATATTGCTTCTTGACTCTTCTAACAGTTTTCTTAAATCCTATGTTAAGTTCTTTCCTGAGATCATTGCCTTTCTTGGCTTTGGCTTCTCCTTTCTTCTTGACAATTTCAATTGTTGTTCTGACAAATAATTTGCTTTCTTCTGTTTCTTCATTTTTGGCAGTCTTTTTAGAATCATCTTTAACAACCTCTTTGATTTCATTCCTCTGGTTCCCTATCAATGAGGTTCAAGACTTCAAAGTGATTCCTGAAGTTCTCCTTGAAAATGGTGGGTATATAGTCAAGATCATATAGTGGAAACTGGTTGGCTTTCTTATTCTGCTTTAGCTTGACTTGGAACTTACAAGTGAGCAGTTTGTGATCTGTTCCACAGTTACTCCTGCTCATGTCTCTGCTGTTATGACTGACTACCTCCTTCTACCAATAATATAATCAATTTGATTTTGTGTATTCTGTCTGGGGATATCCATGTATATAGGCATCATTTTGGCCGTTTGAAGACTGTGTTAGTGATGAAGAAATCATTGGATTGACAGAAATTGATAAACATAAACACAATTTGTATGCTGAAAGCTCCTCAGCTATTCCACAGTAGCAGGTTGAATGCCATTTTACTTGACGGGCTCATCATCCAGCATTCTGTCATCAATCACTATATATATCCGTGTGGTTTTCTTGGTAAAATACAGGACTGAATGACGCCTTTGCCATTGTCATTAAAGTGATCTTTCACTTCCAATATCTTCTTATATCTCTGCTGCCAAATATTAGGTACCTCCTTATTTTAGCTGGGCATCTGGAATAAGCTTTACTCCTTGAGTAACCCTCTTGGGAGTATATCTTCTTGGCATACACTTCTGCATTCCTTGCTTATCCTTCTCCTGCCACACTGAGGCAAGACAGAATGATTTGAAGGAGAAGTATAATAATACCAAATGCATGCTACCTTCTGTGAGTGTAGATATTTTCAGTTATAGCAGGAATAGTGCAGTAATTCTACAATCCCTATCAACCAAAAGTACATACCACTACCAGGCAAAGCAAAACAACAAGAAGGTAAGAAGCTCAGGTTTAAGTATAGTTCAGGCATTAGCAGCTGAAAGAGAGTTTAACTGTAGGCCCAATATAAAAAATAGCTTCTCTTACTAACACCACTTCTATTCCACCTCTGTGACATAGGTTGGCCCAAAGTCCCCTGGTGAGCTTCTGTAGCTGAGGCAGACTATAACTGGGGTCTCCAGAGTGCCAGACCAACACCTTAAACACTATATCACAGTGGCCCTGAAGCATTGGATCACCACTTTTGCATATGAATGACACTTAACAATCATAGACAAAATATTTGGTATTCCCCAACCCTACCGCGCCCCTTGTCAAGCCACAATGTATGTTAAAGGCTTTAAACTAAGAGAGGATTGGCACCATATTTACAGCCCAGTGCCAAATAGACAAAATGTGCAAGGTCTAGTTCAGCAGGGAACATGCTGGTTGAATCTGTGCTGAATCTAAGCCCTTCCCTTCCCATAAGTCTGCCTGAATGTTTAACAATACCCTTTGGATTCAGTGTATTTGAAATTATTTAGGAATATACTCAAAGCACCCTAACTTCATGCTGGTGTTTTAATGCTTTCTTAGTTTGATGGAGATTTGGATATAGTGCGATTCATACCCTCCTTTTGGTTCTTCTTTCTCTGTCTCATTTGGTTCTTCTGCCAAAGATTTCGGTGCTTTGCTGGTAACCTTCCCTGCCAACAGACCTTGGACGCAGTACAAGAAGGAGGTTTCATCCAGCATTGAGGCCTGAACAGATGTACATATTCTTTCCATCAGAGTTATGGCATTGTGGATTGCAATGTCCCTAAAGCATTTTATAAGAAATAAAATGTATATCCTCATTTTTTTCTTAGAAGACCTAGAAACTGGACTTCTTTGGAACAGAGTAATACTTTCTAAAAAAAAAAAAAAAAAAGGAAGTGATTTCAGAGACAACACTTAATATACCCAAAAGGTTATTTCAAAATAAAGCATGTTAAAGCTTTAACTGTTCTGTTTTAAAAGCTAAAGTCATTAAAACTAATTTACAGCCAAAGACTGATGTCTACCTTCCATCTTATAGCTGGGCTTATACTTTATGGCTCTTTTTAGATAATTTTCCCCCAGTTACCAATCCATAGCCAGGTCAGTATGTGTGTATGCATGCACATGTTCTTTTTTCTTTTTCTCTTCTTCCTATTTATTACAGCAATATGCCCTACATGCCCTGTGCACCATAATTCTGTCCAAAACAAACAGGAATTAACAAGGTTTGTACTCTGGCTTTGACCTTGGCAGCAGGCAGCTGTTTGGTTCACTGGGCTATAGCATTTACACTCTCTTTCTGTCCTGGCCTTATGCTTCAGCAATTTTTGAAGCAAATGAGAGATCAACAATGCCAGAGAGTTCAAAAGGTGAACGAGAAAAAAATCTAGTTTCAGTTCAGTTAGTTCAAGGTTAATTTGCAAATAGAATCCCACAATCTGAACATAACGCTGGTGTCCCATTTCAGAATGCACTGGATGGTCCCTCCCTCCCTTTCTCTGTAATTAGCGTGGGAATTCCAGATAATCAAAGCCAGATATGTGAAAAACAAAAGACAAATTAATTACACAGTACATTTTCAGCATGCATGCACTGCATACATATACTTTATTTGTTTATTTATTAAAATTCTACACCACCTGACTTCTAGCAGTTCTACTCTACTGCTGGATATACTGCTACACATGGATTTTATTTAGAAAATATCATATGATTCAGTCTAGAGCAATGTTTCCTAACCTTGGCAACTTCCAAATGTGTGGGCTTCAACTCCCAGATTGCTCAGTAATGGACCTAGTGGCTAGAGAAGTCTGGAACTTGAAGTCCACACGTCAGAAGTTAACCATGGCTGGGAAACACTGCCCTAGATATTGCAGGGACTCCCTGACTGACTGACAAGTCCTGGCTTTAGTTGATGCATCCAAGGCAGAACATGCAAACTCACCACAGTGCATTCCTTGTAAAATCAAGGAATGAATCAACCAGAATGCCTATAACTGTGGTATAATTTAGAAGAAGAGGCATCCTCAATTAGTCATGATGATAGAAAAATGATGATCTGTGTGCAGTGATATCATCCCCACCTTTATGCACTTGCATTTCAAAGTAAGCCATGGGGTTTGTGGCATGATGCCACAATATGCATTACGTCACTTGGAAAAACAACCATGAAGGATTACAACTAACACGTAGTTAAAGGGCCAAGAGCTGACATCCAGCTTAACCTGTTCCTTCACTACTTGTCCTGCAAGCTAGAGGGAAGGGTTCCTTAAAGCATCTTGCAGTACTCATTAGCATGAACCAAGTTTCTCTTTCCAAATTGTTAAAGCAGACACACCTTTAGCAAACCTCAAGTGGCTGCTTCAGAGTTATCCCAGGCCTGTGCGTGCACAGCTACTTAACTTTGCTAGCAGAAGTAAACTACCTTCAAAGCTACCAAGCAAGCTTTGCAAAAGAAAAGGCTGCTGTAGTGCATCAATAGGAGCTGTTTTGTTAGCATCAATTCATGTTGCAAAACAACTGTTTCAAATGGTTTCAACAGCCATAGTATAGATTGGCTCCTAAATCAGAGACAGGATACCTCAGTACCAGTTATCAAGATCCATGACTGCATGGATGCACTACATGTAAGTCCTCCCAGGTCACACAGATGCTGAAATTAAACACTACAGCAATTAATCCCCAACTATAAGCACTTCTCTATCTCACTTGTCTCCCACATCTAGAGTTTTCATTCATGTGCATGGCTGTGTGTGTATAGTATAAATAATTTTGGTAGTATATAAATGCATATATTATACATTTATATATACAGTGGTACCTTGGGTCACGAACTTAATTTGTTCCACGACTCTGGTCGCGACCCGAATCAAATTTTCCCATAAGGTTCAATGTAAATACGGTTAATCCGTTCTGAACCATATGTATTTTTTTTTAAAACCACAAAAATATGACACAAAGTACAGTACAGTACAGTATGAAGAGAGAGAACACTAACTTTGCTCGAGGCGACTTCTTGCGTGGAGGACAGGAAGGCGGGTGGAGAGGCGGTTATTGTTTGGGGGGGAGTCCCCCTCCCTACAGGAAGCCACGACCACGTGTGTCAGCAGGGCAAATGGCTGCGGATCCTGTTCGTCACCCGATGCGGAGTTCGCGAACGGAAGCAAAATTTTGTGAACGGTGCTGTTCGTGACCCGAATTGGTCATGAACAGAAGCGTTCGTGACCTGAGGTAGCACTGTATATTATATGTATATATAATTTTATTCTATTTTTTTAAAGGAAGATAAAAACTAATACAAACTAATATAAAGTAAGAAAAAGAAAAGAAAAAGGAAGAGATAAAAGAAAAAGCTAAAGGTGCAAGAAAGGAAAATCTAGAATGTTCTTCATATAAAGGAAAACTAGATCTAGTTTTTCAGGAGGCCAATACATTATTCACTTAATTGTTGAGACGATTGCTTATGACATTTTTATACTGTCACTAGATCAGGGCTATTTATCTTAAGTGTCTCCATCGATGCATTTCATGTCACTGCCCAGTGTGGTAGAAAGGGCCTGCATTTCATCTTCATAAAGAATGATAGGCAAGGAGACAAAGCAAGATTTTGTCTCTCTAGCAAGATTGACTTTCATATGGCAGCATTACTTTGAATATTTGACTCTATCACTGTGTATGTAACACATTTATACACACATTTACTCACAGATAAATCTCCTGTGTTCATTAAAACTTACTCCCAAGTAAGTGTTATAGGATTGCAGATTCTTCACTGGTAACATTTTGTAACAATGAGGCTGTTCTTGTGATAAATCCAACTCTCACACACACAGAGCAGGGAAATTAGGGATGGGTGTGAAATTCTTTCAGTTTGCATTTTAAGAAGCTTGTATCCAATTTACATTTCCAGGCTTAAACACAAACCAGAATGCTAGCGTTTCCAGTGCCTCCTGAATGTTGCAATGAATTTCACAGCTGAAAACAAGTGTACAAAATGTGAATATGAGAATATAGGGTATGCCATCTTGAATTGTATCAGGGAAATTAGCTTATGAAAACATATGTATCAGGAAATATGTTTATTAAACTGCATAGATTAGGAGAAACATTTATGAAAATAGTACAGGTTTTCATGTCAATTTTGTACTGCAAGCTGAGGCAGAAACGAAATGAGAGGGGGACTTCTTTATGTTGAACATAAAAGAAACTATGAAACCAAACAAGAGAGAGCCACCTGTATCCATCAGTCTGTTAGTACAAACACACAAATATGTGCAGAAACATGCAGAGTGACTTGCTCTGCCATCTTGACTGCATTTCAAACATCCATGGACCAATTCTCGTCAAAACTGCACTGCAAAGCCTCACCGACTTGTCTGGATCTGAGAGTTGAAGCATCATAACATTTGCCTTTGTCAACTTTTCCACTTTTCAGTATATTTACAACCAAGTTACTTTCAGATAAACCCAGTGGAAAAGACAAGACTGTACGTACAAAGCAGGCAATAAGTTAATATTACGTGACTAGCTCCCCCCCCCCCCGCAGCCCCTGAAAAGTAGGGAAAGAGGTGTGGAATTCAGTTCAGTTACCTGTAAATATGGTGTAAATTGGTCCACTGTGAATTATATCCATGCCCTATTTTATAATAAGCTTCATCTCTTTCCCTTTCAAGTTCAGGTTTTGAAAGCAGAAATGTCCCACATAAGGAATGCCATCTGCATTGTAACTGACTTGGAGAATCCAAATATGAATCCTTTCTAATACTAAGTTAAAAGCTTTTTAATTGTTTAAGCCTACCAATATCTTATCAGAGTTAGTTTTAATTAATAATTTGAACTGTTTCTGTTTATTTTGATTCACTCTGCTGACCTCTACTGGTTTCCATAGTATATCTATTTATCTACTGGTCTATCTATCTATCTATGCTTGAAATCCACTTAATGCAGGAATGATCCCCAATGAAGTCTATTTCCTGTGTGCATTTTATTCTACTTACTACTTTATTACTTTAGAGGAAATACCTTAAATGTGTTTTATCTGGAAAATAGCAAAGAAAATTTTAAATACTGACAACATAAAATAAGCAACTTTCCCTTTATGTTTGATGATGACAAAGAGAGTTACATTTTTTTTTTTTTGCACTTCACATTGCAAGTTCCATATGGTATTATTAACTACATATGATACTTGGTTTGGATCCAAGAGAAAGAGATGGAAGGAACAGACCAAGATTCGTGTGCGTGTTCCATCTATGATAGTGTCTGTCAGAGAAATTTCATTGGATGATCTCATTACTGTAATTGCACAGTTAACTAAAGATTTTCACATCTTGCAAGTTCCACAAGGCTGGAAATGTAATGATAACTCTGAATAATGCCAAAAGGCAGAGGCAAAAGGTGAAATTGTTGCTGTATTTAGTTGAGAGTTAAAATGTGCAAGTTCAATTACATGCAGAAGCGATAATTGCTAATTAAAATTATGCAGGGCAGGCGAGCAGTTCTGCAAACAGCTTTGTGTCCAATGGGTGGCCAATTGATTAAATCAGCAATGATTAATTTATTAATTCATAAAATCCAAAGAAATTAGACACTCCAAAATACCCCCATTTACCAACATTTACCTCAAGGTAATCTTCAAAGTCTGAAAGATTTAAAGTTCTTCAGCTGTCTTAATTTGGGCTTTGTTTATTTAGCTCTGAGAAGAGGATGAAAACTAGGTCTTAAATGACATAAAAACCCTCCTGCTCTCCATGCAAAGAATTGCCCCTATGTTCTGCAAAAGAAGCAGAAAAAGTATTTGTTTGCTTGTTTATTTATTTATATGGCCACCTATCTCAGCAAGTGACTCTGGGAGGTGAACAATCGTAAAATAAATTAAAACAAATTTCCATCATAGTACAAACATTAAAATGTACACAGCAGCCAAGGAGAATTATATTTCTTTTACAAATAGGAAAGAATCCCCCCCCCCCAACAGGAGAGCACACTAGTTCAGACTTAATGCTACTGATTGGGGGTTAATCAGTACCTGGCAGGTCAGCATATTGGAGCAAACAGTCCTGATATGCACCTTCTGGGTTTATCTAAGAATCAGAATGCTTTTTTTCCCCTCAATGTTTACACATCTTTGAATTTGCTGAGTAGCTCTCAGCTCAGTTTGGGAAAATGATCCGAAATGATTATAAAATGCAGTTTTTAGGTGAAGTTGCATAGAAAATGTAGAATAAAATACATGCAAGAACTATTTAAAATCTTACAAGATGATGTATGCACTTATTTCCCTATTATTATAAAAGAGCCATTGTTTGTGCAAAAGAGACATCTCCCCCACACTTTCCATTGTGATTTCTTCTCTCAAGATACTCGCTCCTTCTGCTTCATGCTGTTCCCTTTGCTAGAAGACTTGTTTATCTCCTCTTCTTTTTCCCCCACCTTCTGTCTTGACCTGGCTCTGGATGATGCCTGGAACACAAAGACTCATGCAAGAGAGAACGAATTCAGGTGAAATGGGAGAGAAATTTGCACTTTCTCTAATGGAAAACTTGGCAAATAACTTGGAACTGGCACATAAGAGTTGCTGCAAGCTTGCTGCCTAAGTAGGAGTGGATGAAGTATAACACAGATTTTTGTGTCCATGGGGTATTTTCTGGTAAAAGGAAATTTCTTTTCCACTTTCACAGTAATGGTCTATTTCACTACATAATAAGGCACGAGATTGACTGTTTGAATGGTCATTCATCTGAAACAGAAAAGAAAAGAAAAACTCTTTCTGCACATATGAAAACTTATATGCCAATGAGATGAAGGGCTCTCATCAGAGTATGATCATTTGATACTGTATGTGTGCAGAGACTTCAATAGGAGAAAATCTTTCTGTGTGGTCACTGGGAGTCGACACCCAACTCAATGGCACACAATCAATCAATTCTTTAATTTGCAGTCTGAAGACATAGTAGTTTGGTTGCTTGCATATACAATTTTCAAGAACTTTTCCCATTGTGTGAATTTCTCTAGCTCATAATGTTGAACATATTACAAATCAAGCTGGCATTTCTCCCCCCATCTCTCCCCCTGCCCATTTCTTTCCTGTTTCGAAATGTCAAATGAGATTCTGTGTCTGCCCCAATCTGCATACATCAGCCCAGGCATTCAGAAGTCATTACTCTATAGACACAATCTCAGAACAGTTTACCCTTGACCTCTTACTGTGAATCTGATATGCGCTTTTCTGTATCTCAGTGGTAGAACATGTTCTGCATGCAAAAGGTCTCAAGTTCAACCCATGACATTTCTAGATAGGATTGAGGAAAAAAAAAAATCTTAAACCAGAGGAAAGTTGATTCCTATTTCCAAAATAATACTTGCTGCCATTCGAATTTTGGCAAAGTTACCTACAAAACATATATTTTGCAAGTTTACATTTTGTTTGTTTACTTATTTTATTGAATTTAGAGGCCTCCCAACTCCAC
This sequence comes from Python bivittatus, assembly GCF_059951505.1. NCBI lineage: Eukaryota > Metazoa > Chordata > Lepidosauria > Squamata > Pythonidae > Python > Python bivittatus. Next base: position 38,457,357 of record NW_028277035.1, on the reverse strand, counting down.
ACAAATCTGGGAATCTTACATGATAAGATAAAAGACAATAACAACAAAAAGATCATTGAAATCCTTGAAAACAATATCCCCCCAAAAAACCCATCAGGGACTCAACAGCCACCCTACCATATTTATCTATTATAAGTTGGATGTAATTAATTGGCAAGAGAGAGGTTACATGTTAGTTGCATTCAATCTTAAGACAGGGAAATGTTCCAACTTTTCTGTGCATTTGTTTCATTCCAGTGATTTTTTTTTTTAATGGCAGCATGGATGGAAAAATTTCTAGCCTATTTTTTTGAGCCTGGAAATTGATACTACTTGCTTTTACATAATCCAGATCAATGTTGCCATAAACACCATTTATAGTACCTGCCATGTGATTACTTTTTCCAATGCAATGTAGAAATGTGCACATATCCAACAAAATGAGTTGGATATAATTCATGAAAACAGGGATGAGTTCTTTCAGGACATTTTCTCAAATCTCTGAAATACGTTTAGGACACATTTGCAAGTGTTTGGGACCAGGGGTTTAAACCAAATCCTGTGAAGCTTAAACATCATTAATACAACTCAACAAGAAGTATACAATACCACTCCATTGACTATGTAGCCAGGTTTTCTTGGCAGCAGTACGTTCTTCATATATGTGTAATTGTCTTCCTAGTATATCCATTGCTCTGTGATTTGCTACCTATTGAATTAACACAGCAATAAGATTTCTAAATTTCTAATTTGCAACAAGACGTTTTGAGTGTGGCACTGAGTGATAACTTTGCCTGTCCCTCTTTGTGGCCAGGTAGATTGTAGTTAGCTATTAGGAGGAATTTCCTGCACATAAGAACAGTGAACCAATGAAATAGGTTGCTTCATGAAGTGGTACAGTATGTTCCTCTTTGCTGGAGGTCTTTAAACAGCGGCTGGGTAGCCATTTAACCAAATTGCTTTAGCAGATTGTGTACTGACCAGGGAATTCATTCCAACTCTTGGTTTATATTTTTCTATTCTAAGGAGCAATATTTCAGTCCAAAAATCAAGATACAGTGGTACCTCTACTTATGGACTTAATCCATTCCGTGACTCTGATCGCAAGTCGAGTTGGTCGCAAGTCGAGGTAAATTTTCCCATAAGGTTCAATGTAAATACGGTTAATCCGTTCCACCCTCCGAATTTGGTCGCACCCCGAAGCAAATTTTCCCATAAGGTTCAATGTAATTACCGTTAATCCATTCTGGCGTCCGCGGACCATGCGTCAGGGGCGGAAAAGCGCCCGCGCACCGCGCGTCAGGGGCGCAGCAGGGCGGCAAAACGCCTGCGCACCATGCGGCGGGACAGAAAAATGCCCGTGGACCACGTGTCAGGACAGAAAAATGGCCGCGGACCACGTGTCAGGGTGGAGAAATGACTGTACCTCAAGGCGGAGTTTGCACATCGAGGTAAATGTTTGGGGCCGGAGCTGGTCATATATCGAAAATTTCGTAAGTAGGGGCGTTCGTAAGTAGAGGTACCACTGTATTTCCTTTCATACTTTTGTAGCAAAAGAAAGGGACACCTGTTAAATAACTGGCAACTCTTCCAAATGTGTTAAGAGTTGGCTCAATGAATTATAATATTTTAAGGAGAGAGTTTATTATAGTCATCTTGCATTAACCTCTATATTTTGAGGTAGATAAAAAGGCATTCTGATATAGTAAGTTGGCAGCCATTTGGAAAGGTTAAAGAAGCACGTGGGCTGATTTTCTTTATCCTGATAGAACTGGCCAACTCTTTTGAGCTGAACTTCATAAGAAGGAAGTTTCAAATGCTAAAGTGGTTTTTTAGCTGGAGTATAGACCAGAAATGAGGGATATCACGTTCCAGATACTGGTCAAAATAACTGCTAAGGTGGTGATGTGAGAAATGCACTCACGACTCTCTCCTTGGGTTAGTCAGAAGTAAAGTTTATTGAAGCGTTTGCAAAGGCTGGTGGGCTTCGTTGCAAATAAGAAGCCACACTTCTTACAGATTTCAGCACATTTTATACAACCCTAGGCCAACGCTCATTCTTCCCCACTTCCCCCATTGGCTGAGGTACTCTGAGGTCACAATATTTTCCGCCCACCTACAATTTCTTCCTGGTCCCTCCCACTTCATACATCACATGTTCATGGTAAATAGGTGATTAGCTATGCAGGGTGTAGTTTTTATTAGGCTAATAAGGGTTGGGGGGGCAAGAGTTCATGCATTCCTAAAAGATCTCTACTAAGTATCACTTTGGACAGGTCAAGCCACCCCAAACTGGTTCTGTCTTACTTGTCTCATCCCAGAGAGATTCCCCCCTCCCCATTTCCTGTCTTGTGGCCCCTTGGTAACCATGGAGATGTCTCCTTATCTCTCCCTAGCATTGGGCAGCTAGGTACTTAGTATTGCAGCTGCACTCTTAGCATGCTCAAGTTACTGTTTCTTTGTCAATAATAACAGATATTTTATCCATCTTTCACAGTGACTTTCACCGATCTCGGATTTCTGTAAATATTGTTCTTCAACTGGATTTTCCTAAAAACATCAAATAAGAAGGTAAGTATGATATTTATTTATTTGTTTATTTATTTATTAAATTAGTACACTACCCAACTCCCAGTGACTCTTTTTTCACACCCTTCCTTCCAAAAGAAACTAGACATAGTATATATATATGGAAACCTAAAACTTGATTCAGCTTACTTCATAAAATATAAAACAGATAAGCTTGTTTATTTGTTTTTGAAATTATGTGTGGATGACAGGTTCTCTTCTTGCTGTACCTTTTCCCCTAAATATGTTTCCTTTTTATATTTCAGTATTTGCCTGCTCTGTTTTGAAAGGGAAATTCTCAGTAAATCTTTCTCTATATGTGGGCCTGCTCAGCCACGTGTAAATAAATATTCTGCAAATAAATATTCCACAAGGTTTTCCTAAGGTTTGTGACATCTAGGTTTTGTCTCCCTGCCCCCACCCCCCTAAAAATAATGCAGCATTTTGTTTTTTCTGAGCTCTGGGATGAAGGGAAAAGTTACTTGGCAAAAGAGGTCAGAAACTCTCCAAAGACAAGGGTCCTGGAAAAATTTGCTTATGGTACTATTATTTAGTTGTTTTATTTTTGAGACCTCTGGTCCAACTATGTAATGCCCTCATATTTTTAAGATGACCAAAATTGGGAAGAATCACAAAGAGTTATTCCCAATGTTAGGAAGTCATATTATTTTACAATACAATAAAAAGTATTCTTCTGAATTTTAGCACACTGGTAAGGTAGCTTCTTGTTCATGAACGTGTACTTCACAATAAATCTGTTGGCTTTAGGAATCCTACAAGATGTTAATGTTTTGTTACTGTGGACTAGCCTGACTACAGTGAAGGCTGTGCAGATGTTCAAAGAGATGCTTTGTTTATGCTACAGTTCAAGTGAAGCACCCCTCTAAAGCACCTGGTTGAAGCCCATGGAATCTTAATTCTAGCCAGTTGTGCCTCTGCTCTTCCTTCAACAGATGTGTTCCTTAGCCTTGCCTTGACAGTTTGTGGAGGCAGAATAACTTGCATCCCTGAGGCACTTTGCTGTTGCGAGGATCAGCAGTACAACTACATGTAGTAAAGAGCATTCTCAAGGCAGATCCATCTGCCCAGCCTAGCTCATGGAGGCATTATCAACTCATGAATGGGAAATGAGATGCACTTTATTCCCCAATCTCCCATTTCTCTCTTTGAGTAAATTAATCATTATATGGAGTTGGGGGGGGGGGGGAATCAGTTCAGTCATTCTTACTCCAACTGTAAGTCAGTGGCCATTCAACCTTACCCCCCAAATTAAGAAAGTATTATATTATTCATTTCCAAGCTATCTTAGATCACTAAATTAACTGTCAGATAACAATGCATTTTTTAGAAGTAGCAGGGCATCCAGAGCCTTTCAAACAATACCCTGAAATCAAACAAATTATTGTAATCAATGAAAGTTTCAATTAAGCACGTCACTAGAGTGGGAAGAAATTTCTTGCTAGTGATTTATTACAATGAATCACACTAAAACTAGAAGAGGCATGGAACTGGTTTCTATCCTTAAATTAAATGCTTTGGCATAAGCAATTGTGTAATTTAATTTTAATTTAATGTATTAACTTTATTATAATTTAATTGATTAAATGTGCTAATTATGGGATGGAAACAATAGGAAGAGTAAAGAAAAGGCCAGTGGTATAACTTTCTTCCAAGCCAGCTGTGCCCAGAATCACAATTTTGTCTCCTGAATAAGATGTCATCTTATTTTTCTAAATCCCAAGGGATTACAACAGCCCAACCCTTCTGGGAATTAAGAAGGCTGTTAGGACATGGTTGTTCCAGGAAGCCCTTGAGGACTAAAGTGGATGCGGTCCCCCTGCAATTTGTAACTATATGTATTGTTTTCCTAATACAATAAGATTAATAATGATTAAGTATTGTCATTGTATTGCTTTAACCCTTGTTACATATCAGGTATATCCCATTTAGAGTTAGTTGTGATTGAAGCAGCTCATAACAAGCAAACTTATTTAACATATATTCTCTAGCAGGGTTCAGACCCATACACTTTGGCAAACAGCCACAATGTCAATTAAAATCTGGATCTTTGTCAAGGCCTTTAACTGCAGAGCACGATCAAGAAAGCAAGATTCACAGAGACTTTCGTTAATGATATTTAATGCCAAGAATTAGGGGTTAGAGTCCAGAATCTTAGAACTAAGATAGGAATCCTCCAATCCTTCCTTATTGATTATGTGCCATCAAATAGTATCAACTCTTAGCAACCACATATGTAACACATCATGATCACATTATACATAATCACATTATTATAACTGTAATATCTGTTTCTGTATGCTTAAATAAAATTTGCTATTCCTCAACTATTTTGAGATGTTTCAAATTCTAACATATCACACCTACAGTTGAAAAAAGTGTAGCAGGGCTAACAAGAAGAAAAAAGACTAGAAGAAAGAATGGGTTTAGTAGGGAAAAAAAACCCTAACCATAAAAAAAAGTTATTCTCTTGGGGACCTTGGTAAATGATGCATTTATTTTTAATTCAACCATTTCTCTTTTTACCAGAAGAAAGTTCTTATTGCAGGGAAAGGTCTAATGTGCCAGCATAAAATATTAATGCAGAGCATAGATTGTGTTTCAAAAATATATTATTGCTATTATTCTACAGAATCCTGTAAAATGTGCAGATCTTATTTTGAAGCAACCATATATTTGTTTTTAATATATGTTTAACAAAAGCTTCCAATATGCTATGCAGCATAAAAGAGAAATTTAGACCAAAAAAAAAAAAAATCGGTCTGTTCTGTATGGTTGCCATCTGTCTAAAAAGTCTGAAAAAATGCTCAACTATTAAAATTGGAACATAAGGAAAAGAGTTTCAAGTAAAGAGACATTCCCTCTTGATGTGCTTAGATTTATGCATGTGGCCTCAAAACATATTTGAGAATGGGTGTACAGAGCCTGTCCCTTCCTCTACATTTCCTATAAATGTCCTTAAGCCCAAGACTTTCCTGAGGAAGGAGATCTGAATGAGAGTTATACTCATGCTTGTTTAAACATGAATAAAATTCTTTATGTGATCAAGTGCCTGATAAAACACATACAGTATTCCTAAGTAAGTGTTGTCTATATTGCATGATTTTTCAGCAATACCATTAGACAAAGTGAGGCAGTTGTCTCTAGGAATGGATCCTGGGATGTAGATTCTGGGACTTAGCATCAACATGTTGGAGAAGACAACTGTGGTTCAGGACTAACTGCAGATAAGGGAAGCAATGTCTAAATTTATTTTTAACTCATGTGATCTGGAAGATATTGTATATAGTGGATATACACTTTCTAGAGATCAGTAACTCAGACAGATACCCATATTCAGGTGAGCATCATTCATTGCACCAGGTTAGAACCTTGCTAAAATATTTAGGCTGCAGCTATTTATAACAGGTGACAGCATCTGACCAAACCTGTATGGCTAAGCAGGGTTGGGCCTGATAAGTACATGGGTCGGATTCTACCAGAACTGTAGACTGGGAAGTTGGAAAAACATTCCAGAAGAAACAGCAAACTATTTCAGTACGATTGCTATGAAAATTACATGGATGCATTCAACCACCAATGTATGCATTAAGTTTCTAGGTTGGGTTGAAAGAGAGTGACTGGTCCAAAGTTAGCTGAATGAGCTTCCATCACTGAAGATGGACTTCATTCTGGGTCTCCCTATTCCTAGTTCAACTTCTTAAGCCATTGCACCACACTTACTTTAGCACCTATGTGGACAGAGATATAGTCACTTCACCATAACAATTCTGGCCCAGGCAATGTGGTTTGCTTGGCTGAAGTGGATACCAAAAGAAATTTGGATGGCCTGGATCCACTTCTGGCCAGAGCTGCAGAAGAAGACATTATGCACAGAAGTCATCCAAGCCTCAAAGAGCTTTAGTGGTTACCAAGGACCACCAAGGTGACCACTTCTCCGTTGGCAATCCTTAGACATGCACCAAAGCCATCCAATCTGGAAGAACTTCAACCAGTGCTGCAGGAGAAGGCTACTTCAGCTTTCCTGTAGTGTCAGATCTGCAGAAGAAGGCTGAGAGGGGCTCTGAAGCAGAATCTCATGGTCTCATCCCCAGAAGAGAGAGGACTATGCTACTTTGCAAAGCTCTGAGTACTTATTTCAAAGCTTTATAAAAAATAAAGTACCCCTTCGAAGTTTCACACAGCGCTAATAGAAACCCTTTATTTTTCTTTAGCCTGATCTGGAATTAGGGCATGAAGATGCTCACCCTAAACAACTACCACCTAGACAGAAGACTCAACAAGCACATGGTAATCTTGTCCCAGTCTTTCCCAACTTAGTAGGAATGTATTTTTTTTAATGTTAGAACTTATTCCCAAATATGCATCAATGAATATTATGCAAATCCATGTAATGTTTCACCTTCCCTTTTGTTGAAGTTCTCCTTGATTTTGGAAATCTGCAAGGTAATGTCCTAAAGCAAAAGGTATTTAAGGCATAGGTATTACTAGTGGCCTACCCATTCTCCTGACAAATATCCATAGCCGTTGCTGGCTCCTCCTCCTCCTCCTCCTCCTCCTCCTCCTGCTGTGGAAGATATTCTCTTTTCCCACATCCTGAACATTTCCCTGAATAGTTCTGATGACTTAATTAAACGTGAAACAATGTAGTAGAGAGAGTAGAAGCTGAAGCCTGATTTGCATAAGTCCCAAGTTCCTCTGGAGACAGGGAGATGTTAAGGATTTTTTATTTGCATTATCCTACTGGACAATCTCATTTTTCTTGTTGCTCAAGCATTAATCTGTTGTACTGTTGAACTGATAATCCACGTGGTTGGGCTTTATGAGGGACCTTGTGTTAAAAAGAGTGATTCCACTCTGAATAGGTGGGCCTCTTCTTCAATGCTGCCCATACCCTTCTCTTGATTCTCTGGACACAGTCTATTGCTAAGAGAGGCAGGGCAGGGTGATTGGAGGATGCAGATCCTTCATTTCGCATTTGTCATTGTTCACATGGCAGGTGATCAGATAGCAGTAGAGAAGAAGAAGAAGAAGAAGAAGAGGAGGAGGAGGAGGAGGAGGAGGAGGAGGAGGAGGAGGAGGAGGAGGAGGAGGAGGAGGACGCCTAAGAGGCTTGAGAGTCACAGATCAACAGTGAGACTTCTGCAATGCTCTAGGCCTTGATAGATGCAGTCCTGCACACTAAGGATTATCCACATTTCAGTGATGAAACACAGGCAGGGCAGAGAGAAAGCAACCTTCATAATAACTTCCAGGTAAGTAAGTATATTAATTGTAATATATGGCATTAAGTAGATTTTGCTGAAAATATCTGCATGAGATTGTGGAAAAATACAGCTTGGTTTATAAATGCACTAATCCAATAACATGATTGCTTTTGCAAGAATTTCCAATTTCCTAGGTTTTGTTCTTTGGTGCAGCTTGTCAAATATCCTAACAGTTTGTTGGTTTTCAAAAAATATAATTGCTCAGTCATTAATATTCTTCAGCTCTATTTGTATGAGAGTCACTGTATCCAGCTGGGGAAAGTATCATTTGAATAAATTATTCTCATATCATAAAAGCACTTTGGTATTTTGCACAAAGACAGTTGTAGCATATCTGGGGTGCTAACCATATGTAGAACAATGCCACCACATTTTTACACTTTCAGTTAAGATTTGTTTAGCTGTCATTTGATGGATGTGTGCTCTTCCACCAGATTCAGTGGCTGATTCAGTTCATTCTATCAGCTGGATTCAGAAGCTACATCCAAACAAACAGCAGATCATTTCAGAAATAATTGTCTGAATGGAATTTTATTTTTGTGTTCTGTTTATCTTTTAAAAGAACCCAATTTAATCAATCATAGATCCATATGACCTGCTGGTCAGTTCACCGAGCACAGTGAGTCTATAAAATCCTTGCGCTAAATGGCAATCTGTTTCTGAGACTGAGGGGATCTGCAGATGCAGTACTGATACTAGCTATTCAGAGAAGGAAAAAAAATAACCATTCATCTGAACTAGTGCCTAAATAGCTTTTATGTTTCCAGTCATTGGAAGGTCCTTCTTTCACATCAGAAGAGTGTGATTAGATCAGATGCAATGCCTCTCAGGTCCTTCAGTGAGTGATAACTACAGTAGTGAAATTGGACAATTTACAATCAAATTTCCCCTTAAAGTTGTCTTAGCATTCATTATTTAGAGATACATAGCCACTACGCATGGGAGTTCCTCTATTTCATTATGGTAGCCAATAGCCATTGGTTGACATTAGATAGTACAGCTTCCTGACTTTTCTTTGAGGGAAGAAATCTTAGTCTAACTTTACTCTTTCCATGTTTTGGAACTTTTTCTAACCAGCTAATTCATTTTAGATTAGCAAGTAACTTATGCATTAGTGATGGTAGTGGGGGAGATGGAGAAATCTTCTGATATTTTTGCAACATGGTGTACAGTTTTATTAGATGGAACATTAATAAAGCTATATATAAATCTACTGGAGTTAAGTGATACAGTAAGCTGAGCTGGTTACTACATCAGTGTTAGCCATCTTAATGGTTAAAGCAGTTGCTTTAAAAATGTAAATTAATTAATTTGTATCAGTGATTTATATCCAAAGAATCCAGATGTTGCTGAGATGCAATTTCCAGCAAGCCCAACCAATGCTGAGGGTTGTTGGGATCTGGAAGACAACAACAGCTGGAGGGTAATAAGTTCCTTATTCCTGACTTAAACAAAAAAAGAAGGAATGTCATATTCTTCTCATCTTTCCTAACCTATTGTCTTCCAAATGTGTTGAAGTATGAAGTCTATGTCCCCTCTCATTGAGAGGCTGATCCCTAACATCTTAGGTATTGGCTTAGGGAAAAACACTACAGGAACCAAAATACTAGAACATAATGTATTTTTTTTTAGATTTTTTTAGATTTAGATTTTTTTAGATTTAATTAAACGAATTAAACTGATTAATTTAGTTTTGTTCAGGAGTTAAGGCATCACATTTTCTCCCATAAGAACAGTTTTGTGAAGCAGGTTAGGCTAAGAGAAGCGGCTGCCCAAAGTTATTCATAAGCTTCTATGCCTGAGAATGGACTTCAAGTTGGGTCTCCCCAGTGCCTTAACCACTAAATCTCACTGCCTTTCTCTCACACTTTTAGGTAAGTACTGACATTATGAACCTGAAATCTGCTTGGACCATACCCCTGGTTCCTTATAATCAGCCCTCAGTTTGGGCTTTGCAATTTCATACCCAAGCAAGAACACAAGAGACAAACTGTAAGGCCAATGGACCAGAAACCTGATCCAGGCTGGCAAAGCATCCAGGTTCCTTCTCTGTGCCAGTGCTTCCCAACCATGGCAACTTTAAGATATGTGGACTTCAGTCTAAGGAATTCTGGAAGTTGAAGTCCACAAATCTTAAAGTTGCCATGGTTGGGAAACACTACTTTGCACCCACTGATAGCTGTGAAAGCTCCTTAGCCCCTTTTAAGCCCTTTTTTTTCTTTCCGCCAGTGCAGCAAAGTGACTCCACTTATAGTAGTGCTTATACAACCACATCCATATTCCTCTTTGTTTAGTTGCCTCTGGTCTGTGTTGCCTGGCAACAGGCCTCTGCAATCTCCTCATAGACAAATGCATCTCTTTCTGTCATACAGATTACTAATCTTGTTATTTTGTGGGGATAGGTCTCATTTCTGAGCATGTACGAGATGAGAGAATGGCATGAGGAGGAAAGACATGATGCCTCCCCCCAAATCACCCCCTCCTCCTCCACCTCTTCACAGTTCTTAAGGATAGAATTGGGAACTTTGCTGCAGAAGAGACAATAGATGAATTAAGGCAGTCTCATCATTCTTCAACCTCTATGCCCCCAAACCTGGAGGGCATCAGGTTGGGGAAGACTAGTTTAACCTAACATCCATGTGTCTAGCAACACACAAAGGGCAGGTCTACCTCACCCCACCCCTGTTTCTATGTCTCAAATGCTCACAAGCAGTCTGAAGGCAGTCTGTCACCACCCCTGCTTCTGCCACCAGAACAGGTCTTATTCTGTTCCTCAAAACCAAGGACATGGGCACCCACACGGGAGACAAGAGAGGGGGCAAGTGATAGTACACTGCCCACAAGGTCTTCACGGAAATGACATAACTAGTGCAAATTGCATAATTTGCATCATTGGTGTGATGATGTCATAACACAGACGACATCATTGTAGCTTCTAACAGACTGATGGATAAAGAAGCCAAGCAATCAAATACATTGTCCAAAATTTATTAAGACAATAATACTTTTTAATGTGCCCTTTCTTCAAGAAACTCTGACTGCTATGAATCCCCTTTTCATAACTTTAACAGAAATATTGTATAATTGAACATACAGTAGCCCAGGTGGTCTGTTTATCTCTGGCAAAGGGCCTAAAAGGGGCTAAGGAGCTTTCACAGCTATCAGTGGGTGCAAAGCAGTGTTTCCCAACCATGGCAACTTTAAGATTTGTGGACTTCAACTCCCAGAATTCCCTAGGCTGAAGTCCACATGTGCCCTTCTAATGACATAGCAACTTCTAGAATTACCCAGCTATCACTGAGGTGATATAGGATCTGTCCTCATTTCAGCACAGTGGTGGTTGGAAGATGTTATCAGTCACCAGGAAAGAACCTGCTTCTGTCAAAGGTAACATCTGACTCGTTTCTTGCCTCTGAATTCCCCTGCATCAGGAATGCAGAAGTTCCGCTTAATCCAATACAATTATCAGCAAGCAGACATACCCAAGATTGAACTATCCAAGGGTGATTCCCGAATTTCTTAAAACACTTAACTGTTCAAATTGAGGCTGAGGTTTCCAGCAACTTTGGGTTACAGTGGGTGTACCTTTTTCACTGATGCCTCTTCTTTCACAGACCTAGCAATGCTTCAAGCCGCTCTGCTTCCCCTTCTTCCTCTCTTCTGTAAGGGAAGAGTGGAAAGCATTGCAATTAATTAATTGACTTCATATTGATTTCCTAACATTCAGATCCCAAAGGCAAAAGATAGCCACCAGCTGACAAGGATCCAGACAGGGTAATAATGCAAGCTCCTTTCAGTGTCTTCCACTACAGTTGCTAGAAATTTATCCTTAACTTTGCAACGTGCAAGGAGGATGGTGAAATTAGTTCAAAATCTGATTCTTGTATTGAATTTACTTAATGGCCTTAGAGAAATAACCCTCTACTGCAGCCTCACAGGAAAATAGTACCAATATCTCCTTAACCCAGCTTTGGAAAACCTGTAACTCACAGGCACATAAAGCTCCTAAGGGCTTTTCTGCAGGTCATCATTGGTAGCAGAGCTCTCCCACTTCTGCTGCTGCACATTTCCTCCCTGCTAAAATTTTACTAAGGCTCTGCAGAAACCATCTGATATGCAGCGAGGGTTGGGGAAAATGAAGAGTAAATCTGCTGTGCCTGGTTTCCAAATTAAACAGACCTGGCTTGGTCCCCAGATCAGAAGCTCTTAACTCTCATTATTTAGTAAAGCATAAATGGGTTACATTTTTTTGTTTGTCTTTTCATTCACTGGAACTGAATAACATCTGATGAAAGTCAGAACACTATAAAGAGAAGAAGCCTGCCAAATTTCATAGAAATGAGTGCAATGGAGGTTAAGATACATTTAAACCTGCTTTTTTAAAGTGTCTATAACTGGAAATCACTTTATGGGGAGGACAAATTGTAACAAATTTTAAACAATATGTATGTGTGTGCGTGCAGAAAGAAGGGATGAGGATAAATAATAAAATTGTCCCTTCACCAATCAGTGTTGAAGTGAAATCTAAGAGAATAATTCCCCATCTTTTCCATCGGGGGGGGGGGGGACTTAAACTAGACTTTTCTATGCCTTCAGAAGAAGGCATTGGCAAACCACTTCTGAATATCTTGTCAGGTAAACTATAGGGACTCATCCTGGCGGTTGCTAGGAGTCAACGCTGAGTCGACGGCATAAAACAAGCAAACCCCATGTCTTTTCCATTACCTGATGTGGTTGTTCATACAGCTCACAAAACATCACATACAACTGAAATTATATGGTGTGGCAAATAGTTAAACTATTTCTCTTTCTTGCAAGCTCTCTTCACCCCTTTCAGGATGCTGTGATTGGGACAGCCAGTTGTGATCTGATTGTAAGAGCCATTATGATCTGAAGGCAGATCCATCAGTCTAAAAATCTTTCTTCTTTCCCTTCCCAACCTGGCACTTTACATAAACAACAAACGTCTTTCTCCCCCTTTTTGATAGCTGCTGTATGTAGCACTTCCATTTGTACCTCACCGAAGCTAAACAAAGAGGAATGAGGGGTTTTGAATCCAAAAAAAATGACTTAGACTCATTCAGGTAAAAGTCTACAAGGCATATGATTTGGGCTTTACCTACTTTTACTGCAAGCAGTAATACTGCCACTATCACTGCTGTGGCTACCACCATTGTCACAACCTGCTTTAGGGATTTTCCTTGTTACTATGAGATATCAGCCAAAACTTCTATCCTTGCTGCAGAGAATGGGAAGATAGCCAGATCTTCTGCTAGAAGACTCTCAGTCAGTTATTTTCCAGGGCTCTTTAATGGGTGAAACAGCAGGCAATAGTTTGACTGGCAAGAGCAAAGTTTAAATAACCTGAGAAATAAATGGATTTGCCATCAATGGAAGAAGTGGAAGGGGGATTGTTGAAGGAAAGGTAGAGAAATCTTTAAAAATAATTCTTTAATTGAGGATGAGAGACAATGTCAGGTAGCATGTTTTGTTCTATTCACAATTGTTATTCCTGGTTGCAGTTTCTGTTCTGCTGCTTTTTATGCCTTAAATGAAACCTAAACTTAGCAAATACCAGGAAAAAAAAAAGTAAGGAAGAGGTGAATAACAGGCGACTGTCATGTTTTTATGCATAATGTTTGGCTCTGATCCTGCCTGCCTTTGACATATGGCCATTGATAGATCACCCAGCATAAAAGAGATCCTCAGTCTTCAAAAGTTTGAACATATTGCTGGTTGACAGGATTGCTGCAGAAGAGATAGTGAAACACTTTGAGGCGCCTCCAGATGCTAAGTTAGTACAATAGCTGCTGGAAAAAATACAGACTAAATTCATATTTCTAAATTCATATTTCTTTTCTGTTGTGTTCAAATCACAACATCTACTCCTTTTGGCAAGTAAATAGTGTCCTGGTGAAACTGCTTCATAGTTAACATACAAATTACAATAACAGATTAAATAAAATGTGCCCTTCATCCACCTTTTATTTAATCTGCTCAAAAACAAGCTGGTGTTTTTCATCTGCAGTGTCAACTTTTATTCCATACTAGCTTATATTTTTCCAATATTAATACCATTTGTTTATTCATTTATTTCTGAATGTCCAGATAATGTTCCTCCCTACCTGTTTCACTGCTGAGTTTTTTCTCTGACAGGAATGTTTTTTTGAAGTACTCCCCCCCCCCCCCAAAATTTCTGCTTGGAGACATTATAAAGGAAAGATCACAATTTTAGATATTCACTGACATAACAATACAGCCTTATCTGGCTTGAAGAGATGGTTGGTGATGGGATGGACCCTATTTCTCCATGATTAAAAGATGGAATATTTTTCCACGGTGGAATACTGCATTGTTTGGTTATCTTTATGTCCCACTTTCACCAATAATATAAGCATATTTTATTAGTCTGAACACCTGGCCTGCCCAGTTAGAAGAAGTAGTTAATGGGTAATGAGAAAAACCTCTCTGCCAAAGAACTGGGGGACCTCTGCCATTCATAAATCAGGCTGGTTAACTTAAGGTTCCCCTCCAGGATTGTATGTAGCCACCTTAATCTCCCTTTTTTTAAATCCTCACAACCCACTGTAGCTATAGTGCTGATCTAGAAGTATTTTTCCTGAAAATCTGAAAATCATTTGCTGCTGTTTTGAGGTGGACGAAATATGAAGTTTGTAAGGTAGGGCTTAAATTATTTGTGATGTGGCCCCTTCCTGCCTTACGGTTTTCAGTTCACTGATTTCTTCAATAACCCCCCCCCCAAGAAAAACAATTAAGTGTGGTCTCTGTAACAAACGTTTATCCATTCTAAGCCACATGGAACAAATATTCTAACTTCCTCTAATGCTGTTTTCCATTGTTCCTCTTCTATGGCCTTCTTGAAGAAATTGCTTGCTAATTTCACCACACTGATGTCATAAAATCCGTCCTGTCCTGGAATTTGTTAGAAGCCCGGGTGTAAGAAAAGGAGTCTTATAATTCTGTCATACATAATTAAAATTCAGCTTTCACTGTTTGTTGCCTCTCTTAGACTGGCATACAAAATTTGGAGTGGGGGGAACCGAGAGAAATCTCCCTCCTCATTCATATAGCAGCAATAATCCTATCAGCAGCAGATTAAAAAAAAAAAAAAACCTGAAAAGGGATGAGTAAAGAAAAGCAGCAGCAGCAACCACAGCAAGACTGGTGAAATTTTCCAAATAGCTAAATGCAGTAAATCTAGTTAAGGGAAGAATGGTCCCAGTATCATAGTTATAACCTTTGAAGTGCCTATCCTGCAGTGTCTGTATCCACAAATTGTACAACCATATAAGCTGGTCTATGACTGTAACAAATACTTGATTGATTGAGTGATTGATTGATTGATTCCCCCATGAACAGCAGTACATAGCGTAGTATTCCCAGTTTAGTATGATGAAGGTAACTGCAGTCCTATGCGTAGTTACATGTAAGGTCCACTGAGTTCACTGAAGCTTTAACCAAAGATCTTTAGCCAACTGAAATGCAGTACATAAAAACCACCATCTGAATTGGAGCTTGGTCTTGAGGACTGAGAATAGGAAAGGAAATTATGAAAAGGCGGGGAGGGCACTACTGACTACCATCATTGCTTGTCTAATGCCCACTGGGACAAATGAGAGGTATGTTTGCCTCCATTGCCAATATCATCAGTCACACCCAATGAGGCCATTGGATGCTCCTCCCTCTTTCTGCATGCCCCTCGCCTCTTGGTCAACACTGCAGCTATTTACATCAGGATGTTCCCCCCGATGTTTCCCAAGTCAAGTCCCTCTTATTTAGCCTGTTTTAGCAGAAACAAAAAGTCAGGGCTGGAGCTTGCTTTTTTTGGACCTTCTGAATGGTTACAAATTCCCTAGAAAAGGAAAACAGTAAAAAGAATTTGCAGTGCAAGCACTGCCTTGAATTGAGCCAGGCCACTGGTCTATCAAATTCAATATTATCTATATTGATTGGAAGCAGGTCTTCTCAGTTTCCAGCCTATTTGCTTGGAGATGTCAGGCCTTGAACCCAAGGCTTTCTATCGCTGGGGTATGGCTCCCCATCGATTTGGCCTGTCATTGGAATCCTAAGTGTTTCATCTAAATTTGAGCTTTTGCTTCAAATTAAAATTAATAGCACCTAATTTTTATCTAGTTTTTAAAATCATATCATGGCATCAGATTGTTAAAAACGATAAGAGTTTTGGCTCAAGTGTGACTGGCTTTAGGTTTCAGCAATTACTACATCTACACATTGTGAATGTGTACTTTGTTGTGAGTATTTCCTGTCTTCTAACTTACTTTGTGCATCATCAGACAAACTAAACCTGTAAATCATTATGTCATTCCTGCTGTGGCTGTCTCAGAATTAACAGGCTTGCATCAGAGCACAACATAATGCAGTATTCAGCCCTCACTCCAGCCACATGAATTAAATCCTCTGTACCTATTTCTTTTTTAACATGTTCTGGAGCTAGAAGAGAGTTACCAATTCTCATATTTCAAACTTGCCCTCAACCATAAAACTTGAACATCTGATTTTTGAAATTTAAACTCATGAATGAAATCTGATTTACAACTTTTTCATTGCATGTCTGAGTTCTGAAAAATGCCATAAGCTGATGAAATCTTTTCCCCCTTCTTTAGAATGTTAGACTTGGAAGGAAAAAACAACAACAACAACCCTGATTGGTTGGTATAAGTTTAGGGTTCTTAATTATTTCTCCTTTTTCTGAAATAATTCTATCATAACAAAGAAGTGTTTTTATGAATGCCGTATCTCCTTATACTAGGCAACAATAAGCATTAATGTCTATTCAAAGGTAACATCTGACAACAAGCAT
Organism: Python bivittatus; assembly: GCF_059951505.1. Taxonomy (NCBI): domain Eukaryota; kingdom Metazoa; phylum Chordata; class Lepidosauria; order Squamata; family Pythonidae; genus Python; species Python bivittatus. The sequence goes on along the minus strand of NW_028277035.1, from coordinate 38,440,683 downwards.
ATGTATGAAAGTGGAAATGCATACCCAAATAGTTACATATTTTAGACTCAATTCAGTCAGTGTTAAATAAAAGTCCAGTTGAAATCAATGTAACAGGTGCAGAGCTCTGTGCTTAAATCTTGTTGTTCTATTGTAATCAAGCGTGCATTTAGTTTCTCTGCATTACACCCACATTCTCCAGAGAAAATCCTGGCTCTTACAGTTTGCTTAGCTGATGCAGTACAGAAAAGTAACTATAGAGATTTCCCAGTCAATTGTTATTCTCCACTTCTCAGATGTAAAGTTCATAGATACTCATGCAATATTTGTACAAACCTCAACCTTAATCTTTGGGCAGATTATGTCTGGAACTGATGCATTTTGTCTTATCCTGATTACAGTTTTTATCTGCCTGTAATATTTATGCTTTTTTCCACTACAATCTTTCAAAAAGTATAAAAGTAGAGATTTGCAATGCCAAAGCCAGCATTGGAATTACCATCAGCCATTTTAAGTAGAACAAATAATTTCTCATCTCCCATCCAGTGAAGTTGTTAGTTGTAGATGAATTAAATTTATCTTCATCTATTTCAGATTATTCTAAATTCAGAGAGTAATATTTCACACAAGCAAATGGCCTCTCCTCTCCTTGATACGTCAGTCTTTTTAGAGGAATGAATAAATGAGTTTTTATCCTGTCACTATGGTTGTCTTTAGATTTTACATTTTCGTTATGTTTCATAGATACACGGACATACTAAGTTATTCTCCTTATATGGGACATTTTATGAAGTTGGGGTGAGAACTAAGGAACTGAGCATTCCCTTTTCCCTATACCAGAGAGAAGTGTTTTGAAGGCTCTTTTCAATAATGAGACAACTAGCAGCAGAAAGAACAGTCTTTCTCATCCTGGTATCCATCACAGTGTGAGATTTGCCCCGTTCGACAGAGAAACTCTCGTGACACGTGTGGTTCACAAAGAAGGTTTACTCATGCGTAACGTAGTAGTCACAAGCAAAGCCAGGACTGGCTTGGTACAATTGCATCACTTGTTATATTCCCCCCTTCCCGCGCTTTTTCCCGCCTCGTGATCGCGTTGCGGCTGTGGGCTATTAGGCCCCCCAATGTCCCCCCTGATCGTTCATGATGGCAGGGTCGGTCAGAGTCCATTGTCCTTGATTGCCAGTCCCCCTCCGGCTGGGTTGGTCCCTCCCTGCTACGTGCAGACCCGCGGGTTCTGTGCTGCGTTGCGATCTTGTTTCGCTGCCCTGCGGCCCCGTTCCTTGCTTGCTCGCGCCGTTATCAGTTCATAGTTAAAAGCTTCCGCTGCGGTTTTCCTGTTTAGCTGGCCGCAGGTGGCTCGTTAATTAGCGGCGCTTTCGGTTCCTCTTTTCCTCGCTAGCTACCGCCGGTGGAGTTCGCTGGCTACGAGCTTCCCCGAAGCCCCGTGCTGACCGAACCTGACATACCGCCCCCCTGAAGACAAGTCCCCCTCTTAATTGGGCTACTAGGGTGTTGCCCCCCCATCTGCCATAACGGTGTGCCTTTCCTTGGCTAAGTCACTTATAGGATGGGTCCCCGAAGGTTCTCCTTCCCCTCCTTCCCTTCCTTCGCAGCTGGCCACGTACTCCCTCGTATCCCTCCGGAGAGACGGCCACCAGAACTGTTCACGCAGGAGGTGGAAAGTCCTAACAAACCCACAGTGTCCCGTAGTGTCCTCGGCGTGCCCTCTCCGGAGCACATCCACCCGGCAAGCTTCTGGAACGTAGAGCCTCCCCTTGTGCTCCCAGCAGGTCCCTTGTTTCTTCAGGGAGTCCTTGTTGTTTACTAACCAGGGGTCTCCCTCGCTCGCCTCTGCACAGCGCCGCCTCAGCTCCGGCTCGGCTCCCTTCCCCTGCTTCTCCCTTGGGGGTTGGGCTCCGCCTTTCGCCTCCAGCTGGGTCGTCCTTGTTGGGTCCCTGGATTCGAGCGGCGGCTCCCTCAGTGTCCTACAACCTTCCAGGTTCCCCTGGCCGCAGCCAGGTCCCGGTCTATCGCCGGTTGCTTCACTCACGCTTGGCGCGGACCAGTCGGCTCCCGGCGCCGCTCCTGCCCCCGCTCTTGATGCCAGTGTGATCGCCGCCTGCTTTGCCACGGGGCCCTCGGGTCCCGCTGCCACCGTCTCTGCTGTAGCCGACCCCTGCGTTGCTGTGGGGCCCTTCGTCGTTGATGCCACCGCCACCTCGGCGGTCTCTGACCCCTCTCGTTTGTTGGTCGCCCTCGGCGCCGTCCTCGTATTCGCCTGACGGGCGGTTGGTCGCCCGGGCCCCGCTGCTGTCGCTGCTGCGGCTTGCCGGCCCTCGGCTCTCCGTCGCGCAGTCGCCACCTCGCCTAGCTCCGTGGGGTCCTCAGCTCCCGCGCCGCCTCCGCGGCTCGACCCGGCTTCCCCGGTGGTGCCGTCGAATCGCACCGTCTCTGCTGCCACGCTCTCTCGTGCGCTTGCCGCCTCGGCTCCTCTGCCGGTCCCCCTCGGCGCCGCCCTCGCCGCGTGTGCAGTTGGTTTCCCGGGCTCTATTGCCGCCGCTGCCGCAGCTCGCCAGCCCTCGGCTCGCCGTCGCCCAGCCGCCACCTCGCCGGGTTCTGTGGGGCCCCCTGTTCTCGTGCCACCTCCGCAGCTCGACCCCGTCTGCTCGGTGGTGCCGCCGAACCGCATCGTCTTGGCCACCCAATCGATGTGCGGGTTCTGGCGCGTAAGCCATGCCAGCCCCAGCACTAGTGCATGGCCGGCCCCCGGGGCAACTACTAAGCCTAGCTCCTCCCGGCTTGTCCCCACTGTCAAACCGACCGGCTCAGTGCGATACTGCGCCAGTTCCCCCCCTGCCGTCGATCCATCCAACTGGCTGAGTGCGAGGGGCTTCCTGAGTCTCCTCACGCTGAGCCCCAGCGCGGATGCCAGTACCGGGTGGATCAGGCAGTGGGTGCATCCCGAATCCAGCAAGGCATCGACTTTCGCCTCTGCTTCTGATCTCACCCCCTTGAGGTGGACCCTGATCCTCATGGGCGAGTAGCTTCTTCTGTCCCGCCCTTCCTCACGCTGCCACTCCGTTGGCTGCTCTGGGGTGCGCCTCAGCGTCGCCGGCCATCGCCTCCCGCTGGCTCGCTCTCCCCTCCTTGCAGAGCCGGGCTTCCTCGTGAGCCAGCCGGCTCCGCTGCACACCGCTCCACTAGCTGCTGTCTCCTCCCAGGATCGGTCGGGGTCCCTTATAGCCGGGAATCGCTGGCCCCCGTCCTTTGTGCAGCTCGCCAAGACCCCCTGCCTCGAGGGACACTGCACCATCCGATGCCCCTTGCCTCCACACCGGTAGCAGGTCCCTGCAGTCTGCTGGGCGTTTCCAACCTCGATCCTCTGCCGTCGGCTCCTGCGCCTCGCCTCCGGTGCCGCCTCACTTTGGTCCGCTGTGGCTGGTATCGGGGCTCGCGCCTCTCGCTTCCCCGGGTCTCCGGCATCCCCCGCCGTCTCCACCAGCCAGCTCCACTTCACTAGAGCCTCCAGGTCGTCCCTACTGGGTGCTCCCCCCTGGATCTCTGAGTGGAGCCTGTCCTGCACAGGGCGATAGGTTAGTGGCTTGGGGCGCCCCGAGAGCTCGCTCCTTGAGCTCCTGAATCGGGGCGCTTCTGCTGGCCGCCGACCCCCCTTCGCGCTCCCCGTCAGGCTGACCACTTCTGCTAGCCTGGTCTCCACGCCGCCCTCTGCGGCTGCCCCAGCCGGGGCCCTGGGTCCGCCACTCCATGCCTCCCGCATGCCCGGTACAGCTGTCGTCTGCTGCTGGAGGTCGCCCTCCAGCCCGTCCAGCCTCTCCTCCGGCTCCTGGCTCCCGGACCCTGCGCCGCTGCTCCCGGGAACCGCACGTCCCGTCAAGCCCTCTGGCTCCGTCCCGCTGCTGAGCGCCCGCTTGGCGCCCCGCGAACTGGCCGTGGTTGTGGGTCCCCTCTTCCTCACGCTAGGGACTGGAGTCATCTGCGCAACCTCTGGTCTAGGCTCCGTGCAGTTTCTTGAGGTCATATCCTCACTGCTGCCGTTATCGCCCGATTCCTTCTTCGCCTGCGACTCTGCCCCTGGGGCCTTGCCCCGCCGAAAGATGGTCTGCAACATCACTTGGACAGCATCCATCCGCTGCTCGATCTTGGCCTCCAGTCGGGTGAATCGTTCCTCAAGCTCTCGGGCCTCGGGTTCCGAGTCACTACTCGTCGCGACCCCCCATGCTGGCGACCCGTTGGGGCTCCTGCCCCCGCCGAACGACCACCCGTCCTCTGGCGCCCTCTTGGCTGTGTCCGTGCGCCATTCGCCCCGGACTGGTCCCGCCATCACGCCTTCGGATCTGGGCTCCTGGTAGCCCAGCTGGCACGCGGTTTCTCCATCGCTTGCCATCTCCTGGTGCCGTTAATCAATTCCTCTCCGGTCTTGGCTGCAGGGAAAGAAAGGTGAGCGCTCCTCGGTGTGTACCGGGTAGCACTCAATGTGAGTCCTGGCTTTATGTGAGATTTGCCCCGTTCGACAGAGAAACTCTCGTGACACGTGTGGTTCACAAAGAAAGTTTACTCATGCGTAACGTAGTAGTCACAAGCAAAGCCAGGACTGGCTTGGTACAATTGCATCACTTGTTATATTCCCCCCTTCCCGCGCTTTTTCCCGCCTCGTGATCGCGTTGCGGCTGTGGGCTATTAGGCCCCCCAATGTCCCCCCTGATCGTTCATGATGGCAGGGTCGGTCAGAGTCCATTGTCCTTGATTGCCAGTCCCCCTCCGGCTGGGTTGGTCCCTCCCTGCTACGTGCAGACCCGCGGGTTCTGTGCTGCGTTGCGATCTTGTTTCGCTGCCCTGCGGCCCTGTTCCTTGCTTGCTCGCGCCGTTATCAGTTCATAGTTAAAAGCTTCCGCTGCGGTTTTCCTGTTTAGCTGGCCGCAGGTGGCTCGTTAATTAGCGGCGCTTTCGGTTCCTCTTTTCCTCGCTAGCTACCGCCGGTGGAGTTCGCTGGCTACGAGCTTCCCCGAAGCCCCGTGCTGACCGAACCTGACACACAGATCTTATATTTCCTCTCAGCCAGCAAGACACAGAGGACATCAGATTGGGGAAGAATGGCTTAGAAAGTTGAACTAGGACTGAGGAGATCCAGGTTTAAATCTACAATCAACCATGAAATTAGAGCCTGCATAAGGACAATCACTATGTCCCAGCCTAATTTATCACAGACTAATGGGAAAAATACCTTTTTGGAAGATCATATATGTTTCTTTTAGCTCCTGAGAGGAAAGGCAGAATAAAAAATGTAATTAAATAAAAAGAGAAAGTTAAATTACCTGTGTCTTATCAAGAACAGATGTCAGACATACCCAAGCACTTACCTATATTCTCAGAAATGAAAATTTATGTACAGATAAACGAGAATGTTTTTATTTTAATGTTGTAATAATCTTAAGGTTATCAGATCTGCACACAACATTATGTTTTCAGTTTGGTACATTGAATATAGAGGAATTAGGAAACTAATATTCTTGTAGAACTTGTCAAACACAGGAACTATACATGAAAGTGATAAATCATGTCTCCTTCTAACTTAGCTTGAAACCTGGTGACTTCATGGGTACATCCATGCAGTTTACCTGGCAACAGTACAGAAGTGGCTTGCAATTGCCTTCCTCTGGGATGTTTTACAATTTCCCAGTCTTTCTTATAGTCCTGGGATTCCCTGGATTCTCCCACCCAGGTACTAACTGCTTAGGTTCTAAGCTGAGACAAAGCTGTTGGCGTCTGCTGAAGCAAAGGGGGCGGGGGAGGGTGTCGATAAATACTTAGTCATGGTTAGAACAGATCCACAACATTTAACAGGAAAACTTTTTAAAATGTTAGCCCACTTCTAAGGATGTCTACATCTGGATGTGTTATATAATTCAATGAGCAAAGTATGGTCTTTCAAAAGTTGCACAAGTAGTTGATGCTTTCATTTTCAGAGGTGACAAGTGGTCATTATTAGAAACCATTTCTCTTAAGATCAGCCTTGCAACATCTGCTCACTTAACACATTTCAAGTTCAGCAGCTGTCAAAGTGTCAGGCATGTATTAGTTCAGTTATATTTTTGGTGAGTTATCCAACTTGATTGTGGTAAATCGTAGATATTTTAAAAATGGAAGTTTAGCAGTGATTTCCAAATATCAATAGTTCTATCTTATACAAACGTTGATTGATTCTACTAGATAGAAAGGCCATTGAAAGGCCAGTGTGATGGAAAAGGAATTATTGTTATTAGAGCTGACAAATAGATAATCAGCTGCAGTTGGAAGACTGGCAGGTAACATTTAACCAACCGTCACAGTGCAAAGGAACAATGACCTCTTTATTTTTCTTCTAGCAGGAATAATTACCTAGTTCCGCTTCACAAGCTTGATTCCTATCAACCACACATTGCTTTCACTTGACAGAGAAGAAACAGCCCAATTCTGTTTCATCGAATGAAATGAAATGGAGAGAGACTAATGAATATACAGAGTGAATCCCTTCTTCACTCTGATTTGTCATGCCTTCTAAGGTTGTAGACCATATAAATACTTTGCAAAGGTCAACAGATCTCTTTGCAATGCTGCTAATAAGCTAAGAATTCTACATGGACCTGACTTTAACGTGTATTTCAATTAAGGGTTCCAAAAAATGTGGATTTGGACTTGCTGAAGTATGACAGATACACCCAAAATGGTGCCCTTTTGTAAAAACCTTATTCAACTATATTTGATCAGCCCAAACCTGGGTAATATTGCTGTTAAGAGCCATCTAAATGACATAAATAGTGGGCAAGTTTTGACTTCTGCAAAACTCTTCTGAATTCATGAATTACTGATAGGTGTTGCAGGTATTCAATTATACCAAGCATTCGGAAAAGGAGTGAGTAGTGCCCTCTTCTTCTGAAAATACCAACTGAGACATAACTTATGCCATGGACAAAGCATACAGAGATTTTCCTCATCAAGAAGCAAAGATGCTGGATATGAATTTTAGTTACTGCACAAGATAAAATGTGAATTAAATCAGTTTGCTTATTATTTCACGGTAACAGTATTCTCTACATTTAATATTACCTAATTCTATTTGAATGTCACAAGAGTTATTCTTAGGCAAATTAGGGCGCTCAGTATTGGTGTGTGTGGTTGTGCGTGCACATGCTTTCTTATCCTACTCCTAGGACGCCACAGGGATTTCATCAAGCCTTAAATGACTTCGAAAGAATGTGTTAAACCTACTTAATGGCATATTTTTTGCAACAAGAAAAATAAGTAGTGTGAAAGCCCTTTCAGATTCAAAGACTAAAAGTCTGTGGAAGTGACATAATGAAGTGGCGGCTCATCTACATTTTAAATGAATGTTCTGTGCTTTGGGGTAATTTGAGCATTAATAATTATATTCTGTAAAGCACAGCATTTCTTTCTAGGCAAACAAAGAGGCAGATAAACATTTTAGATATCTGAGTCTTATGAAAATAGATGAAAGCAGGATTTCCTTTCCATGGGAGCAAGAAAAAATAGTGGGAGGTTGCATTCAGATTGCTTATCAACACACCGCAAGATGAATTCCACAGGAAAGAACTACGATTTATTTCTCTTTTTAAAACAGAACAGTTTGATAATAATGGGGGAAAAAAAATAATGGTAAAGCCCCAGTAACTTCTAAAACCATTTAGAAGAACAGGTTACACAGGCACCAATAAAATAGCAGACCAACATGGTATAAGAAAATTGTATTTTTCACTCTATGCAATCAGGTGCTTAAATGGAATCTTTTTGAAATGAATGGATTTTCACAGCATGAAGAATTCATCATCACTCTCTAGGATAAAACATTGTAGAGTCTGTGAGAACATCATCCTTTCTCTCTTTATCCCAAGGAACATCCAGGAAGCAGTGAGGAGAGGCAACATCTCTGTCAAAAGTCCAAGATGTGATGAGAGCATGGGGGCATTTTAAATGCTAAAGAAAAAGATGATGATGATTCTTGCACTATCTCCTTTTATCCTGAAAAAAATAGGTCCAGTCTTCCCACAGTTGCACAAATGTTAGGTTTGGTGCTAATGTTCATTCTATTGTGGATCCATTGGGAGCAAAATGGCTAAATTCATTCCCAGTCGGATCCATGGCAAAGACTTTGAGGGCATCTCCTTCCTTGCCATTTCCCAGGTGGAGTTCCTCTCCCTAACTATCAATTCCTCTTTATAACTGTCAATCATGTTTAGCCACAAACAGCATGCCAGTGGCAATAATGATTCTGTATGGTCCACATGATGGGAACTGAAATGATTCATTCTTTCAACAAAATGGGTGATTATATCTGAGCTTAGCAATCTGGAGAATCACTAGATGGCAGCTTTTCTGTATCTCTCTGCTGCTATTGTCCAGATCTTTTGCTACGTAGATCTGATAGTCTAAAATAATTACTCTCAGTTTATGCTTATCGAATTCAGCAATTCAGATTTTAACTGTACAATCTTGAGTTAGAAGCAGTAGAAAAAACCTCTAGCTTTACACCCATATGCATACACAAATAAAATTCTGGAGATGAGGTAAAATACAGAAAGTCATCAGTGTCTTTGAAATGAATTGATCTCAGTTGCTCTTTTCATTCTGAGTTTGAATCTTGCATAGCTTGTAAAGATGTAGAAATGGAGGACTAATGGAAAATTAGCATACAGAAGGAGTAGAACCATGCCATTATGAATGAAAGTAAAATTCTGAAGAGGATTGGGGTTAACTAAGAATTGGGGGAGATGAGTTAATTATACAACATTCCCTTATCAATTTCTTCCTCTGTTCTTCTCAGCAGTTCATTAACATTAGCTCCTTCTTATGACATTTGAAGACGCAGAAGTCCCTGGCTAGTGATTTTGCCTCCTCCCCCCAACACACACACATGGAGAGGGTAACAATTTCCACTGAATCTACAACTAAAATTTCTGGTGTAATTGGGTAGTGGAAGCCTTACTGATTGATCATTTAAGGAGTATCTTAGCTAATTGTGCAGCTCTGTGTTTATTTTAAATAGAGGAGCAAAAGGTTTTCAATACATGTGGAGTCCTTGGTGCTCCCTGAGCTTGGTTCTTTGATTGCAGATGTTTCAATATCTGGCTAGGTAACACCATCAGTGCAATTCTGTTCAATCCGATTCAATCCGATTCAATTTGATTGGTTTTCAATACAGCATGGACATTGCTGATTAAACGGCATCTGGCAAGACAGAGTGGCTGTGGGTTAATGGCTCCTCTGTATCCAGGACGTTGTCATCGGTGCTAGACGGGGTAGCACTGCCCAAGACAGACCCAGTGCATAATTTGGGGGTCCTCCTGGACTCACGGCTCCTGCTCAAAGAGCAGGTGGCAGCCGCAGCTAGGAGGGCTTTTGCACAGCTTCGGGTTGTGCACCAGTTACGCCCTTTCCTGGATCGGGATGCTCTTCGAATGGTCACTCATGCCCTTGTTATCTCCCAGATAGACTACTGCAATGCACTTTCCATGGGGCTACCCTTGAAGAGTATCCGGAAGCTTCAGCTGGTCCAGAATGCAGCCGCACGAGCGATTTCTGGGATCCGAAGAAGGACCCATATAACACCTTTGCTCCATGAGCTTCATTGGGTACCGGTTTGCTTCCGGGTCCAATTCAAGGTGTTGGTTATCACCTTTAAAGCCCTACATGGCATGGGGCCAGGCTACCTGAGGGACCACCTCGCCCCCACGATGTCAACCCGTCCCACCCGATCTCACAGAGAGGACATGCTCTGGACCCCCTCGGCAAAAGAACTCTGATTAGCGGGGTCCAGAAGGGCGGGGGCTCTGCTGTAGCCCCCGCCTTTTGGAACATCTTGCCCCCAGAGTGAGACAGGCCCCCTCACTCCAGGCCTTTTGGAGGGATTTGAAGACTTGGCTCTGCCATCTGGCCTGGGGTGGGGAGGGAGGTTGTCAGAAATGGGGTTGGCTAGCCCCTTAGTGGCCTGGTGTGGCCTCCATCAGCCTCTTGGATTTTTTATCTTTTTTCTATCTGTGTAAGTGTGGTTCTCTTTTTATGACTTTTAATTATGTATTTATGGTTTTAATTTGATGTAAACCGGCCAGAGTCCCCCATTTTGGGGAGATGGGCAGGGACAAGTCTACTAAATAAATAAATACATAAATAAAATCTCCCTCCCTGATCCTTCTATCAACATCTGGAAAACACAATGCCGCTACAAGGGGACTGATCAGCTTGATTCAGAGGCAGAAGGAGAATGCCAGAAGCATTGCTGGGAGGCTCAGGCAACTACTGAAAGAAAGAACTTGAACCCACCGATGCATTCCCAGCATTTGGACCTGGTGAGCTGAATGCTAAAGAGGAGTCTTGTTGACACAGGAGAGCAGCAACAAATGTACAAGCTGAAGTGAGGCCTAAGGCAAAGGACCTCTTTCTGAAGAAACATGGCCAAGGCAGAGGCAGGATTGTGTTAAACACAAGCTGAAGGCACATGGCAAATAAATAACCCTTGCTACAATTCTAGCCACGGCACTTGCTTTCTCTGTTGGTGTGAAAGAGACAACTTTCTTCTAGGATGAGGAATGAAAATAGATAATGATGCAAATAACTTGGGGGAGTAGGTTGGAAATGCCTAAGAAACTCCAAACTGACCTTTGAGAGGCTGCTGGCAATGCTTTTATTTCAGCTGCCCACATTCCCAGCAGCATAAACACCTTTATCCAGCTTAATGAGGGAGTACATATGGTGGGTAAATCTTGTTGGGTTTAAGATTCACAGTTCTCTTGGCCTGGAGGATTTGCCTAAAAATCTTGAAACTCTATCACTAGCTTTAAAAAAAAAAAAAAAAACTTGGAAGAATTGAAGGTTTTGATGAATTCTCCAACCAGAAATGTGAAGCAGTCAGTAAGGTCCTGAAAAAAGAGCCACGTGTTTGGCATGTGGAAGCTTATTAAAGGTTGTGAGGTATCATGAGATAAAGAAGAAGCAGAATTAAACCTCTCTGAGAGAAGACAGGTGGAGAGAGTGAAGCATTGTGAGGAAGAAATGATAGGATATAGATGAAATTCACAGAAACTGTGGGAAGAGTTCTGCTCATGGAACTGGATTTCTCCCTTCTACTTTTAGTAGAGTGCAAGAGATGGCATGGAAGGCAAGCACAGGTGCTGTGGGATTCCATCCATGATCCTTCTGAATTCTGTGCCAATGTATTGGCTGTACCATGGTTGTTTGATGATCTATGCATAATATTCTGCATATATTTAGGGAGACAATGTTGCACAACAGGAAGGAGGAGGAAGGCAATCAATAGAGAATATGTTTGATCAGGCAATATAGACTTATTATCTAGAAAATTATGGCATCCAGTCTTGTCCCTCCCTATTTTAAAGCCGCTGTTTTTCAAAAATACCTCTACATATTCCAAGGCTGATGCTCAGCATACTTTATAGGAACCAACCTTCAGGATCTATGGGTAGGGATCTCTGAGGTATATGATTCAGAGAGTTATCGGCGTATGTGTATGAAAGAAGAATGTATAGAGATTTCTTAGATTCTGAAAAGAAACTGGGACAAATTGTCAAGAAAAGAAACAGTCTAGGGGAAATCCTCTTCCCCCTTGTTTGAATCTCCAGCCATCAATTTGCAAGTTATAAAGCAGTCAGGATTTGCTTGCACAGAGCATACAGGCTTTGTAACTTAAAAATGAATGGGTTTTGTTACTTTTGCTCTTTTTCAGTAACCCAATCTTCCTGATTCCCTCTTTTGATCCTAGTAGTGGAAGATGGAAATTATAGATAAAGTCTCCATTAAGAAGAAAGATTGTTCCCCAGCAAAAGATTTTGGGCAAATCTTGAACAGTCAGTTATATCTTTGGAGTCTTGAATGGGAAATAAGTTTATCTGAAAAAGGAGGTCAATTTATTAATTATCAAAAAGAAAGCAAATCACAATATTTGATTTTTTAAAAAGAGTAACTGAACATAGAAAATAAAATATGTAATTGTAAATTGTGTTTGTTTATTAGATTTATATCCTATTTTTTGTTCTGAAGCTCAAGACCCACTATTTTCCCCCAAAGCAACCCTGTAAAGTAGGTTGGGCTGAGAGAGACTGGCTGACCCAGAGCCACCCAGTGAGCCTCCATGGGTAAGGATGAAGAAAAAGCTGGATCTCCCTACACTACCCTATGCTGCAGGTTAGCAATCCAGCCATTCTGTAGATAGCATTGCTTCAACAACTCCTCTTCCATTAGTATGGCTAGTAGACAAAATAACTGAGATTAAGGATCTTGAAAATATTCATCAGGTCTTGGAATATGTTCTTTTCTCTCCTCCATAGTTATAGACTCTTGGCAGTAGAAATGTGAAAGGAAGAATTGGACTTTCTAACAACTTGACAGAGATAAATGTGTATTAGGCAAGAGCAAAACTATCAAACCACATGGAAATTATCGACACTGCCTTTTCTTGTCTTCTTCCTCCCCCCTTTCCTTTTTCTTTGTGTTCTTCTTTACTTCCTCTATCTTCTTTTCTGTTCTTCCTTGTAATAGAAATAATTAAATGTATCTTGTGTGTGTGTGTGTATGTGTCAGAAAACCTCCTGTTCCAGGACACCCACAGCAAAACAAGACCAAGCAGAAGAGCTCTGAGTAAAGACTGCATTGATAGATTCTATTAAAGAATGGCTATGAGATATTTGAAAATTCAAGAGGAACTGTGCCTCCTACAGTCTTCCTACACTGTAGTCTATAAACAGACCAACTAGAGTTGGCCTTAATGGTATAGCAACATCAATTAAGGTACACCAACACCAGCAAAGTGACTAAGTTCTACTGTGGCAGGTGAACTTTGCAAGTGTGATTTATTAGGACCTACACCTGTAGCAATGTCAGTTTGTAAGTTTGGGGGGAAATATCATTGATAAATTGATATTGTTACTATCAAATGAGGTTAGCAAAGTTTATGCATCCCTTGGAAACAAATGTTAAAAGGAAGGCAAGGAGTAAGCTTCTGTTCTAAACCACCAATATTTCCCAAAAACGTGAAGTGGAAAACCAATGGAGAAATTGTGATCTGTAGTAAAGAGTATTAGATTTTATACATTGATTTTATACATTATACAGAGTTCTGAAGATAAGCTCATTGGTAGTATGCAAAATTGGCAAATTCCTATGTAACAAGTTTTCAAATCAGTGATTCCTGATTCAATATGAGAAACTGTGACAGCTTTTCTTTTTGCTATGACATGCATGGAAAAGAATGGAATAACAGGGATTATGTTTAAATTGAAAGAGGGAATAAATGCTTATGTTGTTATGAATGTCTGTTAATCTTTACACCTTTTGTTGCTTAATAAGGAGAATGGAGGATTTAGAGATGGGTCTATAGAAAATGGGGTGAAGTATGGAATGAAGATGTATTTTTTAGTATTTTAAGTGACAATGATAAGTTGTTTGTGTTGTATATACATGCTGGGGATGAAGGGGAAGTTTCTTCTTTTTATTTTTATTTTGGGGGGATTTCCCCCCCCTCTTTTCTATACACTTTCTTATATTTTTCAATGTAATTTTGTATTAGGTTTTTTGTATTAGTTTTATTTGTTCTATGTAATATTTAATAAAATTATTGGAAAAAAAGAAAAGAATGGGATAACTACTTAGGTTTCACTTCACTTTAAATAGTTGTGACCAAGGAAGGAAAATAATAAGTGTCACTTAGAATCACAGGGCTGAAAGGGATACTGGGGGTCTTCTAGCACACCTCCCTGTCCACGGCAGGAATCCTCATGTTTGTTTCCCTACCTAAGTGCAGAATCTTAAATTTCTTACCACCAAACAGCATTTTCAACCTTCCATTCCTTACCACTGAACAGCACTTGATTAGGAATATTTTATATAACATGTCTGCATCATGCTGGTCTAGGTTTTTCATTCCCATTTGAGAATCTTGAAATGAAAAAAATACATATTAATATTAATATCAGGTTTTGCATAAACATGCCTATATTGTGATATATAACAGTGCAATCATTAACAAACTATGTCCTATGAATCATTGCTAAGTTTTGTTTCTAGAGCTATTGAATCGGTTTTTCCTGGCTTCTTTGATCCAATGCACACAATCATGACTAGCTAAGTCCAATCAAAATTGTGAATCCTTAAATTGAGTTTCTTCTGCAGGAAAAATGAAGCAAACAAACTTGGTGACCATGTGAGGAAAGTGACAATGTCAACCTTCTGAATGTTCAGTGAGGGATGGTGGCAAGGTGGTACAGCATCCTGTCAATAGGAAACTGCCCATTTCACAGCTCCAGAAGAAACACTGCAAGACTGCTCTTGGAGTTTTCTTCTGAAGCAACAGTTGAGCTGAAAGTTACTTGAATCAGCTTGCCAAATGCTGTGGCAACCCCATCACTTCACTGGGACACCGGGGTGTGTGTGTGGAAAAGGTTTAATTTTAGTATGGTGTAAAACCAAAAGAGTCCTCTTGATTATTCAAATAGCATCCAACAATGCGAATGTCTTAGATACTGAAAGTATATGTTTAAAATGACATATTGGTAACAATCCCTACTCCTAGAGAAAATGGGACTTCTTTGGCACAACTCCTCTCTTATGGAACACTCCCCCTAGAATTAGAACAGCTCCAAATCTTTTAGAATTTAGGAAAGCTATTACGATTTGGTTGTTCCAACGGGCCTTCAGAAACTAGAGTAGATGTGGACCCCAGCACTTTGTGGTTGTCTTGTTTATGTATTGTTTTAATGGTTGTTATGGTTGGAGTGTACCCATATACAGTCTCTGTGGTTAAAGCCAAAGGAGGGAGGGAGGGAGGGAGGGAGGGAGGGAAGGAAGGAAGGAAGGAAGGAAGGAAGGAAGGAAGGAAGGAAGGAAGGAAGGAAGGAAGGAAGGAAGGAAGGAAAAACCTATTGTGGAATGTTGGATAATTGATTCAGAAAATCATTATTATACTTTCATGCAAAAATCTTCTATACTGATGCTGGAGAAATTGTAATCTGCAAATAAGTAGACTAGAAGGAAAAGATATGGTGACGAGAATAGTATGTGCATATTCTGTGCAGTTTTCTCCCACGTAACTCTGCTGTATGCCGATGGGTTCCTGAAGTTCTGGCTCTGGATTCCAGGTTGACACAGTGTCATCTAGTGCCAACAGCGTGAAAGTACACATAATGAAAACCACATGCAATCACCTTACATTACTGGCAATGAATCCAGGGTTTATCAGTGTTCACATGTAATATAATTAGAAACGTAGCAACAGGAACTTAGTAAATGTTATTCTGATAATAATGCATATAGATCATAGAACAGAAATCATAACCATAAATCGAGTAGTATATATTTCTCATTTTTACTCATTATTTTAATGTATATCTCCCAATTTTAAAAATGCATGAGTTAAAACCTGAATGGAAGGCTCATAAAGACATCCCTGCAGTTAATACCTTATTTACCACTTAACTTCTACTAGTTCATTACAGTATTTATTTTTATAGATACCATCTAATCATTATAATTGCAAAATTGCATTTATTTGATGATTTTTCTTGAGATATAAAAAGCAAGTATGCACTGAGGTATTTTTGGCATGTTTAATTATGGAGTATGGGGCAATTTTGTTTCAGTTTGAAAGCTGACTTGGGAAGCTTTTCATAAAATTGAACAGTGACAGAGAAATATAACTAATAAGAGCAATTAAGATTTTGTTAAATTGTATGGTTTTTGTTTTGTTTATCCTATTTTGCATTCCACCTTTACATTGCATCTTTCTCCAAACAACTTAAAGAAGTTTCATGAGATTGTGCAATGTTACATACTTAAAATCCCATGAATAGTTCAGGCTTAAAGAAAATGCTTGACCCAAGAATTCCATGAATGTGCAGAAATGTGAATTAAGTTTTCTACTCTTCTATCAAAGCTCAACATTACTTCCATTAGACAATACAGGTAGTCCTCAGTTAACTACCATAAGTGGGACTGGCAACTTTGTCGTTAGGCAAAGAAATTGTAAAGTGAAAAATCACATGACTGTGCCGACTTACAATGGCAGTTCCAGTTGCAGTCATTAAGTGAATCATTAGAGGCTGTTAAGCATGATGTCACGTGACCACGACTTGTGACTTCCTTCCAGCTTCCCATTGACTTTGCTTCTTGGAAGCCAGCAGGGAAGGTTGCAAATGGCGATCATGTGACCACAGGATGCTGTGACCATTGTAATTGCACACTGGTTGCCAAGCACCTGAATTGCGATCACGTGACTGTGGGGATGCTGCAATGGCTGCAGCTTCGAGGACTGGTCATAACTCTTCTCGTTCAGCACCATCATAACTTCAAATGGTTGCTGAACAAGTGATTGCTAAGCGAGGACTACCGGTACAAGCTGTTAGCCAGAGAAGAAAAACCTGCTAAATTCAGTTATTTTATATTTTGTGTTCTATATTTCATTTCCAACATGTATATAATGTCTTCCTGGATATGTGCTCACTACTTAGCTGGACAACATGTAGCACAAATTAACCCTTCATTAGAGGACATGAAAGATAGTGGGAGGGAGGACAAAGAGAGTTGACTCTGCCTGTAAACTTTATGAAGCTCACAAAGTTTCTTTGCTGGTAAACTGTTAACATATTCAAGTGTTTCTTCTTTATAGTGCAATCATATGCAGACCTACTCAGAGATAAGCTCTATTTTTTCCCCCTCGTTAAGTGAATATAGGACTGCATCCTTGCTGCTTCAGTGCAGTGGAGTCTTATGTAGCTAGCTTTAAGATGTTGCTTAGAATCCTATATTTAGAATACTGGAGAATCTATGACATGTCTTTTATAAGTACTCAAAGACGTAACACAATTTAGTCATAGGAAGGAGGCTTCCAATGAAATAGAAAGCATAGTAAACCAAAATTAACTTACTGGACTTAAGAAAAATCCTCAAATCTGTCTCATGATTTTGTGATCTCTATATAGCCAAATTAAAGGCCTCAAAAATGTGTAAATCAAGATATCTACCATCAGGATAGATGCTTTAAAAAGGAAGGAGAGGTAGAGGAGAGGTAGAGGAAAGGCAAAAAAATGTTATTGATATGAAAATCTGAAAATAGAAACTCAGAATTAGATTGCACCAAGGGCAATCCAATTTTGATCTTTGTTTAAAAACTTGATTTTCCACCCATGCTTGATAATCTTACAATGAGCTGGCTCAGTCATTAAATAAATTATACAAATTAAAAGGCTGTTATAGGGTAGGATAAACAAGCTTTTAAGAATGCTGGGCACATTTGGAATTTTGAAAGCATGTTATGGACATTCTCACATAATGGCTCACCATGGTGGCTTCCCTATTCATAAAATGATTGCAATTTTATTTTTCCATTAGTGTTTTGCTGGATGATGGCTTCCCATTTATTTATTTTAATTAAAATAATCATTTAAAAGTGATTAAAACTAATTCATTTTATTGTAAGAAGGATTCTAAATAGTTGGTTTGCTTACCCTCTGTCATAGAGACAAACCTTTTGGGGAATCTATCCAATGAAAAACATGGCTGTCACCAGTCTCTGCTTTCTGTTCTTTAAGTGGGTGGACAATCTGTAACAGTCTATCCTGTCCTCTCCATCCATGACTTTCTTTACTCAAGACACTGAAGACAAAAAGTCAAGATTTTTCTGAAGTCCTTTGGCAAGGTCAATTTGGATCTCATCATAGATGCTGTAAAGAGACCACTGAATGGAATAATTTTGCATTGATGATTCTTTTCTGCAACAAGTCTGCCTATCAAACTTAATTTTAATGGAATGCCAAAAATCATGGGGGAAGGATTCTCTCAGGACTTAAAAACAGTACATTTATTGAAAAGCCATGTTGGATTTATTTTTAAGTGCATTTCCCCAAAACAGAAGAGATCTAGGGAAATACTCATGTAAACTGCTATTTCTCCAATGGATTTCTTTTGTGTTGGATGAAGTGAGACCATCTATTCAGAAGCAGTTCTCCAAAGAATCTGGAAACTAGTTTTTATTTTTATTTTTATTTTTAAAAAGGTAATGATTAATCATCCAGAATATATAAACTGCCCTTAGCCTTGCATACTAATATTTGGGAAAATTGAGATGGAATATGGGGGTAGGGGGTGGGATGGGGACTGTTTTTGCCAAAGATATCCAATAGGTTTAAGTGAACTGACCACGCAGGAGTCTACAACAAAACCAAAAAAAAATTTAAAAATGCTGTAGCACTGGACAGGCTCATAAACTTTTGTGGATCATGGAAGGTGGATTACTTTTTATTATTGTTTGCTGCAAAACCTACACTTCAGGAAACTCCGCAACAAAGGAATTGTTTAAGTCATTGCATATGTTGAATATCTGCTTTTGAAAGCAGGGATGACATGTCTCTATCCATGAAATGCCTTCCTGCTCTGAGCAGCCAATCTCTGTGTTCCCGAAAGAATGGCTGTGTTCTGTCAAGGGCCTAGGTGTCTGCTTTTTGCTTCCGTAAGCAGCAGGATTGCATCAGAGCACAGCTACCAACTGTCAAGTGAGATAAGAGTCTATCAAAGTAGGTATATTGAAAAATGTTCAGTATAAAATCTCCTGCCCCTGTGGTCCAATATCTGGGGTGAATTGAGGCCAGGTGGACGTAGTTCTCCTTATCCAAAGAAGAGAGGATTACATTAATTCATCCAGTCCCAAGCAACTTTTTTTCATGAAGCTTCACATCTAATTAGCCATTCTTCAGCTTCACTGCTTTGCAAATTATTCTTTTATGGCCTCATCTGAGAACAACTTCTAAGAAGGTCTGGCAATTCCACAGACACCTCTGTGCTAATTAAGCCAGGTCCTAGCACAGGACCTAACCATAATCAAGACCTACTTCTTCCCAGAACTAGACTCACCAATAGAGCCACAGCAGTAAACAGCAGCAGTTCAGCCGGCAGAGAGGCATCAAAGGATTCACTTCCAGAGATGAGAGCAATGAGAATAAACTTCTTGAAAGCAGCCTAGTGTGCCTGGATGGCCTTGAACCAGATCAGACTTGATGAGGGCCAATTAAGTTACAGCAAGGTAGCTCCAGCCTTTGGGATAATCCTCTCTAATCGAAGTGAATATGTGTAGCTCAGGGTTGAACTGTGGAGTCCTTGGGGTTCTCTGGGCTTGGCTGTTTTCTTGCCAACGTTTTGTTACCTGGTTAGGTGACATTTTCAGTGCTAGAATGGAGTGGAGTTTGCTTTCTGTTTATATACAGCAGCTTGCCCTGCCTGTGTTGGTGTTTTGTTTTGTTTTTCTAGTAGCTCCTTGATTAGGGTATTGTTTATTGCTTGATACCCTAATACCCTATATCATACCTTGTTTACCCTAATCAAGGAACTACCAAAAAAAGAAGAAGAAGGGGGAAAAAAAACCCCCACCAACACTGGCAGGGCATGCCACTGTATATAAACAGAGAGCAAACTCCACTCCATTCTAGCACTGAAGATGTTACCTAGCCAGGTAATGAAATGTTTGCAAGAAAACAACCAAGCTCAGAGAACCCCAAGGACTCCACATAATCCTCTTTGTTTTTACAATACCCGAGGGCAGAAAGCAGTAACTACCCCAGGATAACTAGTTACTTTGAGGCCTTGAGCCCTGACTGCCTGAAGGACTATCCTGATGTATCAGCTTTCCACTGCCTTTGCTTTCGGTTCTCGCTTAGGCCTTTTGAATTGTGGACTGGACTCTCTTTGTCCAGAGAGGTTTTATTTACTTACGCTTTTGCTTTTCTTATTTTGTTGCACTTTTTTAAAAAAAAAATCCAATTACTGGAAATGAATGCACTAGCTTGTCTGATATTGAACTCAGTAAATATACTACAATTTCATCTTTATAATGATAGGTTTGAAAGTCTAAGTGAGGTCAGTGTGGATTATAGTTAAGGTGTTGGACCTAGCATGGGAAGATCCAGGTTGAAGTCTGCCCTTAGCCATGGAAGTTGCCTCAGTCACTTTGGGCCAATCACATTCTCTCTCAGCCTCAGGGTTGTTGTTGCAAGGAAAATTGGAGGTGGGTGTGCTATGTACATTGTCCTGACATTCTGAATGAAAACCAGGCTATAAATCAAATAAAACTTGGCTTTGTATTGCCTTATCTGGCAGATATGAATATCACTTGGTAAAATGGTAAGAGACTAAATGGCATTTCTCAAGTTCTAATATTATTATTTTTTTAAAAAACCCTTCCTTTCCCTTCCTATTTAATTTTTTTTTTTAAAGTAAGTAAAGGCAAAAACAAATTTAAGGAGTTATATAGGAATCCATTCTATCTTCCGTAATGAACACAAATACAACATGAAATTTAACCACAAAATTCTCTATAGCAATTTTGTCAGACAAGGGCTAATACATTTGTAGGTAGGTAGGTAGGTAGGTATTGCCATCAGCCAAGGTATAAATAACTTGTATGTGCTTTGAGTAGAGATAAAACCACAGCTCTATGTGTTCTTACTACAGTTCTAGTCCCACTAAATTAGGATTAACTCAACAGTCCCAAGAGAGAATATATGCTGGAGTGGGGTGCAATTATACTCAAAGATAGTTGTCTTTTCTGTCTGCATAGAAAACTCCACAATGACTTCAGTTTCTGAAGGAAGAAATGACAGACTGAAGACCTCTCCAAAAACTGGTGCTGATGAGTGCAGCAGAATGAAGAGCTGGCAAGTAGACTGGCTCTTTGATAATTCTTCTCTGAACAAGGAGGGGACTTGAGATTGCCCACAAGTGCTCCAGACAGTTGGTCCTCACAAGAAGAATGCAAGATAGTAGTCTCCAGTGGGTTTAGAGCTCTGGGAGATGAAGGAATAACCATCTTGCTCAAACCACCTTTGAAAGGACACTAAGTTCACATACTTCCTTTTCTGACCATTTTTGGAAATTGCTTATTAACTGCTTTTCAGCTATTAGGAACCTTTGGATTGACAAGTTTTACAGCACGAGGTGAGTTTCCTTCAATCCTTAGCGAAAGGAGTTTTAACTACAAGTCTAAGAACTTTAAAAAATTGGGGGGGGGGAATAAATAGCAAAAAGGTGATCAAAACTTTGATACAAAGTTTTAGATACAAATGGATAAAGTTTTAGATAGAAATGGATTAAGGTTTGTTAATTATAAATAATCCTTCCCATAGGAAAATGCTTTTGTTTTGATTTAAAAAAAAATAAGACAAGGTTTTAAAAATTGGACACTAGTGGGAACTAGAGGGAACTAAAGTTTACAATTAAAGGGGATGAACACATAAACTTGATTTACAATTACAGAATGAAGCAAAATATTCTAACATTGGACATACTGAAGGATATTTTTGAACAATAGACTCAGAAGTTAATTTTAATAGTCTCTGCTTCTATGAATAGACTGTGTCTAAAAGATGGAATGAAAGAGGAACAAGTTCTACCTGACAAGATTAAGACTGAGTTAAAAGTGGATTTAAAAATGACAGACTACAAGAATGACATGGAAAAAGATGTTAAACTGGACATACAAAAGAAACCAGCTGACGTCTTAATCATTAAAAGGGATATACAGACAAAAAGAGAATGACATGGATAATTTTCCTATATTGGATTTACAAAAGAGACTTGTTAAAGTTTTGAATCTTGTGAGAAGGGACAAAGAAAAAATGA
The DNA here is from genome assembly GCF_059951505.1 of Python bivittatus. Lineage (NCBI taxonomy): Eukaryota > Metazoa > Chordata > Lepidosauria > Squamata > Pythonidae > Python > Python bivittatus. Next base: position 38,419,017 of record NW_028277035.1, on the reverse strand, counting down.
TAACAAATCATGTTCTAAGACATTATTGGAATGGATTAAAGATTAAGATTGTTAGAAGCAGAAGGAAGGAATATAAAATTGGTTTATCTGAACAAGGTTAAAATAGATGCATTGTTATCTCTGGTAACCTTAATGGACTTTTGCTGACATCAGGACTGAAATTATGAGGTTTTATGGATTTGTTTATAGATATGAGATGGGATATAGGAAGAAGAGATCATTTGTTGCATTTTAAGAGAAGGTTATAAGCTATTAAAATTGTTTATACTTGTGATGAAGGTGAGAAGTCATTTCTATCTATCTGTCTGTCTGTATATTTCTTTACTATATTGTTAAGTTTTCTTTATTTTCTCTTTCTCTTTCTATTTTTTCCTTTTGTTTTCTTTCTTTTCTGCACCTTCTACTCTTTCCTTTTATTCTTCTATCTTTTTTCAATTTGTATTAGTTTTTATTGTTATAATTATAATCTTTAATAAAATTACTATAAAAAAAAGAAATCTACAGAATGATTTCAGTTGTCAGTATCCTTAGGGGGTTGGGGAAGGGAAGTGACTACTAATTTTAAATTTATCACATTTTAGGATTCACACTTCATTTTTCTTTCTCTTCTATTAGAGTACACTTGGGAACCAACAATATTTATGTCTCGTCACTTGTGCTTTATGGGGAAATTTCTTTTGGAAAAATATTTTGCCTATTGATTTAATATCAGTGCATTTTAATAGTGCAATAGCTTGTTATACTTCCTCCTTTTAATATTTCAAGTGCATTATAACCACGAGTAACCATTAAATATTTAATGCATTAGTATCTCCATCCATCCATATTTAATATACTTTCTATTTGCATTCTAGTATATATATTTTAAAAATGTACATTCTGATTTCTTTTATCTTTTTTGTTGGGGAGAAATCGAATACAAAATACATGTTAAATTCAAACTGCTGATGACATTCATTGGTACTTCCATATTGGCTGTAATTTGAATAGATGGTGTATCTTTTCTCTGCTGAGCTTGAAAAAAACCAACCCAAACCAAAACATATTTCTGCAGAATACCATCAATGTCTGATAAAAGCCGCAATGATGACACGTGTGTCATTATATCATTGTGCAAATAAGTCATGACATGTGTGATCTCTCTCTCTCTCTCTTTCACATACACACACATGCACACACACCATTGCCCTCCCCCCTGCCATCCAGATGCTCATGTATGTATGTAGTTATGTAAAAGATTTATATGGCCATCCATTTTGTAGAATACAACTCTGGGTGGCTTATAATAATAATAAAACCAAAAACAGTAAAACAGTAAAACAATCAAAATAGAAAAAACAACAACAGATACTTAACCCATCATATCCAATGCATCAGTGCATCAATGCTACCCAGAGTCACTTGTTTGGGAGATGGGTGGCTATATAAATATGATGAATGAATGAATGAATGAATGAATGAATGAATGAATGAATGAATGAATCTATACAATCCTTGGGTTCCAACCTTATCTTCTCCCAATGCCTGGGGGGAAAACAATCTCTTATGCATTTTAAAGGTTGTATGATCCATTTAATATTCTCGGGTTTTGTGTACTCAAAATATACTTGGTATATGCTCACCATATACTGTATATTGGATAAGATAAAATGAATATTTGTCTCTCTTTCCCTTCATTTACTGTTCCTTTGAAATGCAAGATAAGAAAGACTGTTTCTGACATGGAGACTTTATTTTGAGGATTGGTTATCTTTCTGAAAGGCTAAGTACTAATTTGATTTCAAATTGGAAACCCATATCCTTGTGCTGTAGGAGAAAAGTTCATTCAGAAAAAGCAAGAAATCACCACCCTCCAAATTGCAGGGAAATGTGTAAATCAGGATAGCCACGAGGCTTTAAATTGGTGTAATGAGAGCAACAGCATGATTCAATTGGTACACTAGGATGTTAACAACTTGAAACTAATGAATCAAAAAAAATTTTTTTAAGACCACTATTCAGAGTAGATGTTTTTAACAACAGAAGGCAGCCTTTCTCCTGTCTGTAGAACTATAGTAAGAATAGAAACTAAAATCCTAAAGAGAACTATTGCCTTCATTGTTTGAGTAGAACTTTGTATATGCACTATGAACTTTTAATTTAGAAGTGAATAATTAGGGATGTGTAGACTGATCAGAAATTCAATGTAACTATATAAAGGCTGATACTAGATTGGTAAATTAGGTCTCTCATTAGCTATCTTAAGATAAAAGAGAGCAACCTGTCTAGCCTTGGTAATGTATGCCTTGAAATGCATTTTAAAGGTTGTATGATCCATTTAATATTCTTGGGTTTTGCATATTCAAAATATATTTGGTATATGCTCACCATATACTGTATATTGGATAAGATAAAATGAATATTTGCTCTCTTTCCCTTCATTTACTGTTCCTTTGAAATGCAGGATAAGAAAGACTGTTTCTGACATGGAGACTTTATTTTGAGGATTGGTTATCTTTACCCAGGAGATCTTAAAATATCAATCTCAAGCACATGTGGGAAAGATTTAAATTTTCTAAAGAAAAGTATAACCTGTATCCCTGGTAAGTAACTCATAAGATAGTATTTATTTTGGTCAGTGACCAGATAAAGCAGAACATATATAAACTAAATTCAGAAAATAAAAAAAGAGAAGACTAACAAACAAACAAATCATCCAGGTAGCCATCAGAAATTGAAAAGGGGAGTATTTGTATGAATGAGGTCTAAGAGTCCAAAGTATTTATTAAATAAGGTATTAGAGCAATGCCAGTCAGCATTTCAATCCTATATAACAGAATCAGAACAAGATTCCCCAAGAAGTGAATCAGCCTTGAGAATGTCGGGCATGAGGATGCCAGTCATGTGTGACAGTAAGTTGTTTGTGCACATTCACAGTAGCTTTACAGAACTTTGCTACATTATTACTATTACTACTACTATTGTTAATAATAATAACAACGTTTACCTTGTCTGATAAGAAGAAATTGGCATAAAGTTCCTCAGGATAATTTGGTGACTGTAGCAAGAGAAGGAGGATGTGTTTTCTTTAGATATTATTGTAGAAGGAGCAGTGCAGCAGGACATGGAGAATAGATTCCAGTGAACCATCAGGGGCATGTTTGGCTAATCATGGGGGTTTTATTAAATCTCCAGTGTAAAAGTGCTGAGGGTAAACTATTACAAGTAGTCCTTGCTTAATGACCGATCGTTTGTGGAGTCCTTGGGGTTCTCTGAGCTTGGTTCTTTTCTTGCAAACGTTTCATTACCTGGCTAGGTAGCATCTTCAGCGCTGGAATGGGATGGGGTTTGCTCTCTGTTTATATACTGTGGCATGCCCTGCCAGTGTCGGTGGGGGTGGGGGTTTTGTTTTGTTCCTCTGGTAGTTCCTTGATTAGGATATTGTTCACTGCTTGATTGTGTGCCTGGTGGTAACCTTTGCTTATCTGAGTGATGACTGCTGGTGAGGAGATGTTCTGGTCTTTTGTTTTCTTTTCTATTGTCTCTTTGAATAGTGTGTAGATGGTGTTTATCTCTGTGTGTCTGTTGATTGCTGCCTTGTCTGAATACCAAGCTTCCAAGAATTCCCTTGCATTTTTGGATTTGGCTTGGTCTAAAATGCTGACAGTTTCCCAATTAAAACTATGGTTAAGATTGTCCATGTGTTGTGAGATTAAGGAGTTTTCATCATGTCTTCTGACCGCTAGTTGGTGTTCATGGATGCGCTCTGCCAGTCTTCTGCCTGTCTGTCCTACATAGTGATTGTTGCAGTCCTTACGTTGTATGTTGTAGATGACTCCTGGGTTTTCTTCTTGTGCTACTGGGTCTTTTGGTTTACTTAAGATATTTTGGAGGGCTTTACTTGATTTGTGTGCTAAGGAAATGCCATGTGGTTGTAATAGTCTGTTGGTGGTTACTGAGTTGTTTCTGATGTATGGCAGTGTTATCCTTTTCATAGCTTGGGTTGGTTATGTTGTAGTAGGTTGAGCAGTCAGGCACTTTTTGATAAAGTTGCGTGGATATCCGTTTTGTTGGAAGATGTTGTATAGGTGGTCTGTTTCCTTTTTCTGCTGTTCTGGGTTGCTGCAATGAGTTTGTGCTTGCTTGAATAATGTTCTTACATAGCTCCTCTTGTGGGAGGTTGGGTTGTTACTTTGGTAATGGAGTACTTGATTAGTGTGGGTTGTCTTCCGATAAACTTGGGTTTCTAATTTACTGTTGTTTCCTCTGCTGATGAGGATATCCAGGAATGGTAGCGTGTTGTTGCACAAACACTATGTAGGACAGACAGGCAGAAGGCTAGCAGAGCGCATCCATGAACACCAACTAGCAGTCAGAAGACATGATGAAAACGCCTTAATCTCACAAAACATGGACAGTCTTAACCATAGTTTTAATTGGGAAACTGTCAGCATTTTAGACCAAGCCAAATCCAAAAATGCAAGGGAATTCTTGGAAGCTTGGTATTCAGACAAGGCAGCAATCAACAGACACACAGAGATAAACACCATCTACACACTATTCAAAGAGACAATAGAAAAGAAAACAAAAGACCAGAACATCTCCTCACCAGCAGTCATCACCCAGATAAGCAAAGGTTACCACCAGGCACACAATCAAGCAGTGAACAATATCCTAATCGAGGAACTACCAGAGGAACAAAACAAAACCCCCACCCCCACCAACACTGGCAGGGCATGCCACTGTATATAAACAGAGAGCAAACCCCATCCCATTCTAGCACTGAAGATGCTACCTAGCTGGGTAATGAAACATTTTCAACAAAAGAACCAAGCTCAGAGAACCCCAAGGACTCCACAGTTCAACCCTGAGCTACACATATTTGCCTCTGTTGGGACTGATAGTTTAGTGACTGTTTGAAGTTACAATGGCACTAAAAAAAGTGACTTACAACTGTCACATTGCCCCCACAGTCACATGATTGCGATCCAGGCACTTGGCAACCAGCTCACACTTACATCAGTTGCAGCATCCTGGGGTCACATGATCGCCGTTTGTGACCTTCCCGGCCGGCTTGCAGCAAGCAAAATCAATGGGAATCACGTGATTCACTTAATGACTGCATGATTCACTTAATGTCCACTGTGATTTATTTAATGACTATTTCAAAAAAGGTTGTAAATTCAGGTCCAGTCATGCAATGATTTGACTAATGACTGCATCGCTTAGCGACCTAAATTACAGTCCAAATTGTGGTTGTTAAGCAAAGACTACCTGTATATCTGGCTCTGAAAAAGAACCTTTGTTGGGGTGGAGAGATGTGTGAGTTGATGTAGTTGGTTGATTTTCAGTTAGCATGGTTAAACCAAGTTTGGACAGAAATGGGGAAGAGTTCTTTCATTCAGGGCTTCAATGTCTAAACGCCTTTCTTTAGTAACTCTCCTATCTTGAGTGAAATCAATAGGGAGTCAAGGGAAAGGCTGCATGATAGAAGCTTTTTATGTATTGCCTGAGCCCAAGAGGACTCAAATTCATCAGAGAGAAGGGATGAAATCAGCCCAGCTGGAAAATAATAGCATTTAAGCCAGTAAGTAAAAATTAATAACCATGCTCTAATCTCAATCCTTACCTGACAAGGTTTTAATCTCAAAATGTCATTAGATATACATTTTGGGGCTTGGAACACTGCTCTTATAAACTTGGTTTGTATAGTTTCCATCTGTGTATAATTTAGGTAGGGGCCTAGCTGGGAGCCATAGAGCAGCTGAGAATAATTTGAGAACTGCAGGGACACAGTTTCCACCTTTTGTATGAAAGAATCTTAGGATGGGTGAAGAGCTTCTTGGAGCCCATACAACCACCACATTGATAGGTATATTCTATGACCCTGAGTCTTGAAAGTAATCCATATGTTTGCAATAAAGGCATTCTTCCCCATCAAATGCTCTTCAGATGTCTGGAAAACATAGAATCATAGGGTTGGAAGGGACCTTGGAGGTCTTCTAGTTCAACCCGCTGCCCAAGGCCTCATACCACCTTGGACAAATGATTGTCCAACCTTTTCTTGAAAACTTCCAGCAATAGAGCACCCACAACTCCAGGAGGCAAGCTGTTCCACTGCTTAATAGTTCTCACTGTCAGGAAATCCCTCCTTATTTCCAGGTTGGATCTCCCTCTGATGAGCTTCTACCCATTGCTTCTTGCCCTACCATCAGGTGCTATGGAGAATAAATCAATGCCCTCTTCCCTGTGGCAGCCCTTCAAGTACTAGAAGACTGCTACCACGTCTCTCCTTAGTCTTCTCTTCGTTAAGCTAAACATACTTAGTTCCTTTAGCCATTCTTCATAGGATTTAGCCTTCAGACCCCTTATCATCTTTGTTGCTCTTCTCTGCACTCTTTCTAGGGCCTCAGCATCCTTTTTGTATTGTGGTGTCCAGAACTGGATGCAGTACTCCAAATGTGGCCTCACCAGTGCAGTGTAGAGTGGTATTATAACTTCCCTTGATCTTGATGCAGCCCAGGACTGCATTGGCTTTTTTGGCAGCTGCAGCACACTGCTGACTCATACTAAAGCAGTGGTCCACCAGGACACCTAGATCCCACTCATAGGCGCTACTGTTGAGCAGGTACTGCCTATCCTGTACCTGTGCATCTGGTTTTTTCTGCCAAAGTGCAGGACCTTACTTTTCTCTCCACTGAACTGCATCTTGTTGGATAGGGCCTAATGCGCAAGTCTGTCAAGATCCTTCTGAATCCCGAATCTATCTTCTGAAGTGTTAGCAGTTCCTCCCAGCTTTGTGTCATCCACAAATTTGATGAGCACCCCTTCAATCCCCTCATCTAGGTAATTTATGAAGGTGTTGAAAAGCACTGGGCCCAAGACAGAACCCTGAGGTACCCTACTGCATACTTCCCTCCACATAGACATAGTTCCATTAAGGACCACACGTTGAGTGCGGTGGGTCAGCCAACTGCAAATTCATCTGTTAGTGGTACTGTCTATCCCACATTGCTCTATCTTGCCAAGAAGTAGGCTGTGGTCTACTTTATCAAATGTCTTACTAAAATCTAAGTATACCATATCCACAGCATTTCCTTGGTCCACTAATTTAGTCACTTTATCAAAGAAGGCAATAAGATTTGTTTGGCATGATCTGTACCATACTGGTTTCTAGTAATCACCTTGTTCATTTCTAGGCGCTCACAAACCCACTGCTTGATTGGAAAATCATAATGGAAAACATTACGGAGATATGACAGCTGACATTCAATACATTTTGAGGGGGAAAGTTGGGGATGTCTGCAGTAGAATTATACATGTATTCATTTATAATTATACATATGCATGCACACGTACCAATTACTAGTTTTTGGAGTGTGTGCAACTACCACCATGGGTTGTGAGGAAGGGCAACCAACCCTGGGGGTGGCTGGCACCTTGAAGACGCTCCCGCAGGTTAACAACAGTCACTTACCATCACTTACCATGTTAACAACAGTCCACTTACCTTGGAAGATGTTATTTATTAATTGAACTTTGGTTTACTCTATTTTAATCAGTATTTTAACCTGGATTTATTTTTGTTTTTATTGTAAACCACCCAGAGTATCTCACTGAGTGAGATAGGTGGTGATTAAATTTGAAATATTAAATAAATAAATAAATAAATAAATAAATAAATAAATAAATAAACTAATGTCTTTCTTGATAGAATACATTATCAGGCAGTAACTGCATGCTTTATTTTCTAAATGCAATTCTGTACTTTGTGGGGGCAGGGGAGAAGCCCAGAAATAGAATTGCTTTAAATCAGTGTTTTTCAAACTTGACAACTTTAAGATGTATGGACTTCAACTCCCAGAATTCCCCAGCCAGCATGTGTGGATTTCAACTTCCAGAATTCCTCAGCCAGCATGCTAGCTGGGGAATTGTGGGAGTTGAAGTCCACACATCTGAAAGTTGCCAAGTTGGAAAAAGACTGCTTTAAATGTTTCTTCCTTCTCTGAGGAGTGTGCATTTTTTTAGCCAGTTGATTAACTGGAGTTTGATTTTTAATCAGTAGTTTATTATATTTAGCGGCTAAGGAAAGTTTATGTGAATCAGGTTATAAAGTGCACTTTGGATTTTAAGAGAAAAATCTATGCAGAAGAGACTCAATCACTGATGAATTGGATCTGGTATAGTAAGAACAACTTGAAACCATGATAATTTTTTAGGTTTGAAAAAAGCCTGACTGGAAATTTAAAAAGAGGATAAGGTTTTGGTGTTTTGTTTTTCTTTTTAAAATGTATTTCCATATTTTTAACTTCCATTGATCTCTCCCTTTTAAAAGAATTACAAAAGGATTTTCCTCTATTTCCCCCCACAAAATGAGTGTGTGTAAAACAGACACAGAGACTCATGACAGCCAACATTGCAGGTAAGAAAATATCAAAAACTCCATATGCAAAGCCACTTAAAAAAAAAATAATTCTACTGAAGTTGTTCATTCATTGACAGCACCATAGATCAGCTAGTAATATATGCAAACAGTAACAAGCTTTTCATTAAACACTGTTGCTTTTCTCACTTCTGATAACATCTGCACTGATGTCAAATGTGCTAGTTGTAGTATATATTTATCTTTACATCAATTTACTTCCAGTGATTCTCTTAAAGGTGGGCAATGAGACCATGTAAAAATATTTGGATTTCTCAAAATGAGTTGAACTAATCAGCCAAAAGCAGACAAGGGACATGCTCTAGCATTTCTGATCCATAATTCAATATGACCAGTGGGGATTCTTCTTCTGGATCACTAAACCTTTTCACTGGGCCCTGCAGAATGAAAAAGGTTTCATTGCAGTCAGCATCAAAAAGGAACAAAGGGTTTTTCCTCCTGAAATTCCTGATTCTGACATCGTTCAGCCAGCTGTGGATGTCAGGATCTGATGCTGAGAAGAATGTTTGCAAGGGAAAAATTCACCCCTTGGGCTAAATTCAAATCCCTGTTTCTGCACTATGCTGAGTTAGGCCTGCTTCACTTTAAATTCTCTTGAATGTGAGAAATGACATACCAACTTCTCCAACTTTTTTCTTTCATAGTCATATAAAGCCATCTTTCAACAGGTTATTCCTAAACTACGACAGAGATATGCAATATAGGAAATAAATTAGTCTCATCTCAATCATATCTACTGAACACAATCACTGATGGATGCAATAGATATCTTACACCACATTTTTATACTCTCTTCCTCTAGCCTTAGTATTTCATTAATAAAGTGTAAACAAAATCAATATATGAAGAGAAATCCTGCATTAGTCAGTTGGTGTTATTTGTTTCCAGATACCTCATTTTCTGCATTGAATATATACTTTAAGCTATTTCTCTCTCAGAATTGGATGCTTTGACTTAAGTTCAGGTAAAATACAATTGATCAAGTAGAAAATCCCATTTCCACTATCCATTTGTGACTTTCACATCTATGATTCATCAGGAGAAAGCTGTTACAGTGTCTGATGAATGAATGAACAATTTTTCCACATTTGGGATTTTTTTTTTAAATTAATGCAACTTCAAGTCATGCATATTTCCATGATGCAAGCAAAGGCAGCACAATCTAGACAGCATGAAATAAACCAGGTGGTTATGACTTACAGGAGAAGGAAAAACCATAAACTGCTGTGTTTTAATGAAAATATTCTTCAAGAAATAATGAAATGTGCTCCAGCCATATCTGTTCAAGACAGCTAGATGCCATCAGACTCAGAAGTTCCAACAGCATTACCTACCTTTCAGTCAGTGGTGAAGATAGCTCTGTATCTGTAGAAACTGCTCACTTTATTCAGTCTTTCTTGTTAATAGAGTGTTTTATCTTGATTTGCCAGGCAAGTATTAGTGCTGGTGAAGAAAATAAGAATTGATTTACAATCTCAGCTGCACCTAGTTAGCTTCAACGGGGTGTCTGCTTTTTGTGTGTGAGAGAGACTTTGCTTTTATCCTCTTGTTGCATTGAGAAACAGTATAGTCTGTCAATGGTTGCATATTTTTTAAAAGTTACACAAGTGGAGATAACGACCGAAATCAAAAGAACTTAAATGTAATGTTTTCATTTGCTAAAGTAGCTCTAAACTAGTATTTGCTGCTAAATTATGAGTCAGGATGCTGTTCAATAGCATCTAACAAGGGCTGACAGTAAGACTTCTGAGAAGAAAGGAAGACTAAGGAAGGAAGACTTGCATATACAGTAACTTAGTAATACGCAAATTGTGAATTAGTTGACATTTCATTCAGCACCATGGACAGCTCTGCGCTTGGCTGCAATTCTACATTCTATCCCAGGAAGTAATTAGTTTGACCTTAATGGGGCCTATATTTGACTAGGCATAAGATTGCAGGGTTAGGGTTATTCTTCTTTATCAGTACTATAACTGCATTTTTATTCTTTATTTCCAAATGAAAAGAATATTCAAGACAGCTTATATAAAATAATGAATATAAAAAGAAACACGTTTAAATTAATAATTAAAATAATGTAGAAAACCTTGTTTCTATTCCAAAAAATGAAATGACACCTCATTCCAAAAGCAGAAAGAGTTGAATCCAACTGTCATTCTACAAGAAACATGTTTGATACTGGAGAAGACCTGCTTCTATATACACAGCCTTTGCTACATGGAAGTACATCAGAAGGATCTCTTCAGTAGATCTTAAGATACACTTGGGTTCAAATTAGAGGAGTGATCCCTTAAATAGTCTGACCCTAAGTCCAGTTCACATACCATTCAATGTGAAGACTCATATATGCCAAGGAAGTATGTGTCTCTTTCAAAAGCCAAGAAAGGAAGGTGAAATCTCAGTTCTGCAACCTATTAAATAATCCTTCACTCATTATCTGGGTGTTACATAAATTTCTTCTGAGGAAGGCCTTCTATATGTTGCAAATTCCCAGTGTTTTGTATCACTATCATGGTCACTGAAAAATGTAAGTGGACAGATCACCCACAGACACACATGTACACACAACACCATCACATTTAGCTTATCTAAGAAACCTATTATTTCCTATATGCTTGTAACAAACCTTCATTTTTGTTATGACACAACAGTGCCCCCTAAAGCATCTGATAAAGTGTCTCCGTGCTGAGAGGAGTCAGTTTTTTTCTCAGAAAAATAATTCCTTATGTAATCCATTTATTCAATGGCACAACTGGTAAAAATTAAATGCACCTACAATAATTCCACCAAGGGGTTTTAGGAAGATGGGTGTATAGTCATGTGAAAAAGAAAGTACACCCTCTTTGAGTTCTATGGTTTTACGTATCAGGACATAATAAAAATCATCTGGTCCTTAGCAGTTCTCAAAAGTAGGTAAATACAACCTCAGATGAGCAACAACACATGACATATTATACCATGTCATCATTTATTTTACAAAAAGAAAGCCAACATGGAAAAGCCATGTGTGAAAAACTAAGTACACCCTCACTGCTTCCATAAGTATGAAGAGGCTAAGTAGTGGCCAGGTGCTGCTAATCAAATGTCCTTGATCAATTGATCATTAGCAAGTGTAACTACCTCTATAAAAGCCAAAGTTTTAGGAGTTTGCTGGTCTTGAGCATTGAGGTGTGTGTTAATACAATGCCAAAGAGTAAAGATATCAGCAATGATCTTAGAGAGGCAATCGTTGCTGCCCATCAATCTGGGAAGGCTTATAAGCCCATTTCCAAACAACTGAAAGTCGATCATTCTACAGTGAAGAAGATTATTCACAAGTGGAAAACATTCAAGACAGTTGCCAATCTTCCCAGGAGTGGATGTCCCAGCAAATTCACCCCAAGGTCAGACCATGCAATGCTCAGAGAAATTGCAAAAAATCCAAGAGTTACATCTCAGACTCCACAGGCCTCAGTCAGCATGTGAAATGTTCAAGTTCATGACAGTACAATTAGAAAAAGACTGAACAAGTATGGTTTGTTTGGAAGGGTTGCCAGGAGAAAGCCTCTTCTCTCTAAAAAGAACATGGCAGCAGGGCTTAGGTTTGCAAAGTTGCATCTGAAGAAATCACAAGACTTCTGGAAGACTGTCCTTTGGACAGACGAGACCAAAGTGGAGATGTTTGGCCATAATGCACAGCGCCACGTTTGGCGAAAACCAAACACAGCATCTCAGCACAAACATCTCATACCAACAGTCAAGCAAGGTGGTGGAGGGGTGATGATTTGGGTGTGTTTTATAGCCACAGGACCTGGGCACCTTGCAGTCATTGAGTCAACCATGAACTCCTCTGTATACCAAAGTATTCTAGAGTCAAATGTGAGTCCATCTGTCCGACAGCTAAAACTTGGCCGACATTGGGTCATGCAACAGGACAATGATCCCAAGTACACCAGCAAATCTACAACAGAATGGCTGAAAAAGAAAAGAGTCAAGGTGTTGCAATGGCCCAATCAAAGTCCAGACCTCAACCCGATTGAAATGCTGTGGTGGGACCTCAAGACAGCTGTGCATAAACAAATGCCCACAAACCTCAATGAACTGAAGCAATGTTGTAAAGAAGAGTGGACCAAAATTCCTCCACAGATGTGAGAGACTGATAAAGTCATACAGAAAACGATTACTTCAAGTTATTGCTGCTAAAGGTGGTTCTACAAGCGATTGAATCATAAGGTGTACTTAGTTTTTCACACATGGCTTCTCCATGTTGGCTTTCTTTTTGTAAAATAAATGATGACATGGTGTAATATGTGATGTGTTGTTGTTCATCTGAGGTTGTATTACCTACTTGTGAGAACTGCTAAGGACCAGACCAGGGCATAATACAGGGTGACTGTACTGAGTTTATTTCAAATTCTGTGTTTATGATTGTTGTTTTCCCATGGCTTTCCTGTATTTTTCTTTTCCCCATAAAATCCTTTTAATAAACCAGAGTTCTGGTTTGAATGGTTTAGCAAGAAATGTTCTCATATGTAAGAATGCATGGTTATACATCTTCCCTTGAATTTAAGCACAAAATCTGTACTTTGGGCTTTGGGAAGGAAGGTACAAAACACTTTGTTTTCTATTTCCCAAAAGCTTTGCTGAGAGGAGAAATCCTGGGTAGAAGATCTAACAGTTCACCAACTGGACTGAACAAGGGCCTCAAGAGCTTCAACCTAGTTGATGGCAGCCTTTTATAAGTATCTTTTTTGCAGGGGAACCTTTGGAAGAAGTGGCTGCCTTTCTCCAGGGTTGTAAATGCAACATGAAAAGCAGTACAGTAACGTAGAAAGAATCTAGTAGGTACCAGAGAGATGCTTTAGTTTTCCTTCCATAGTGGTACTGATGGAGGCTTTTTGTGCAAATGCTCCTATGAAATCACATTGGGAGAAATATGAACACAAAAGGTTCCTAAGTGCAGCAGTTGGATAAAATATGGAAAAACTGGCCCAAGCCAAAGGATGAGATAGGTGGGGTCCTATCGTGTCACCTTCTCACAGCTGTATTACCTGAATAGGACTGAAGCAGTGTTCAAGTTCACTCTGAGCGTTGCTCCTCATTTCTGCATCAGAGACTGTGATAGGTACTCATTCCAAGCAAGCAGTTCAGTTCCGTCTTGGATATACAGTGGAAAGACTGTATTTACGAATTTGTTGAATGCAAGCAAAAGCAGGCAGGTGCTATGCATTTCTTTCCAAGAAAATGGTATAATGATGCTTAGTTCAGGTTTCTCTCTCTCTTTCTGCACCCTTTACAATTAAAAAAAAAAATTGTTATCCTTAACTTTTCAAAAAGTGTGTGGTTGCCCTGAAAATGAAACTTGAAGTTCTATTTTTTTCTCTTACTGCTTCTAGCAGAGGAAGGAAAGAGAAAGGTGGGACAGAACAACCCTGAATTTAAAAAGGAAAAAAAAAAAGTTTTTTTTTCAACTTCTCAGTCTAACCTACAGTCCTGGGATTTCCTCGAGGCATCCCACCTAAGTGTGGCACACTATACCTAGGTTTTTTTTCCCCCAGCACCACCCAGATGCTACCACCTGTTATAAGATGGTCCTTTGTGAATACTCATTTTAAATGTTATTATGCCAGACCAGTTGCCAGAAGGAAGGTAGTATATAACAGCAAAATTAATAATCATGATTCTAGGAAAAAAGAGAGAAAGGCCTTGAAAATTATGTGATAAACAGAACAACTCTGAACATTTGACTATAATGCTTAAAAGTCTTCTTCCTTTGTTGGAGAGACTGAGAGAAAGTCTGAATACAACATATTTTACAATCCATTGCTGTAAATCAGGTATACGTTTCTCTTGCCAGTATTGAATCCCATTCTAAATGTGTGTGTGTTTTAATATACTACTAATAGCAATGTATAGTTTAGCTATACCAAAGTGTTCAGATAGAAGGCCTTGTGAGGCCAGTAGCTGCCTGGCAAAGGTCCAGGCTGGACATGCCTCATCAGAGGTGGGAAAATGAAAACAGCAAAGGTCAGGTAGGGGTGGCAGGGGTGCCAAAGCGCAGGGCAGCAGGAGGGGTGGAGTGCAAGGTGGTAGGGTGGGAGAGCGCAGGCCCATGTGGGCAGCTGAGGGCAAGGTGGCAGGGGTGGCAGGGGTGGCAGGGCAGTGGGGGTGGCAGGGCAGCAGTGGTGGTGGAGTGCAGGGTGGTGGGGCAGCAGGGTGGCAGGGATGACAGATAGCATCTACGGATGGGAAGAATGCCCCACCTCCCAAAAATAATAATGTGATTTATTGGCAGACAACAATTTGGGGCTATATTTATGGCCAAATATTGATTAATGTATTTAATTTCAGTTAATATAAAGAGTAAACTAGGAAGCAGGGAAAATTCATTCATAAGATTGGTTTGGGCAGGCTTGTAAAAAGAATAGGTGACAATTAAAATGTGCCAAATAGCTCCCAGATGGCTCTGAGTAAGAAAAGAAAATGTAACAGTGCTTCAAGTACAATTAAACCTGGTGTGAGCCAATGGAGCAGTAAACTTGTAAGGATCAAAGGATTTGCTCTTCTTATTAACTTCAACATGATTTGAAAATTAGATTGGTTTAATGATACATTATCACATATTCAATATACTGAATACTTCACAGACCTGTTCATTTTACAGGATTTACAAGGCAGTCTGCATCTATCATTTTCAGAAGAATCTCTCCATATATTAGCTGGATATATATTCAATATAATTATGTGGAGTCAATGTTTCCATCTGCACCTTTTTTGCATCCAAGATCATAATCAAAATCCTCCTATTTGAGGCTGCCCCTCATTTAATATACCTGGAGACTTCTGACATAGCAAGTTTAGTGTTTTTACCAGAAGTTTCTAAGCATGTACAAGATGAGTAAGAATCCATCTCCCTCCCTCCCTTTCTCCTCTCTCTCTCTCTCTCTCTCTCTCTGTACATAGGCACAGACATATATAATCAGACTGGAAAACAGAAAATTTTCAGCTGTGCAAGACTGCTTTATACTACAAACACATTATAAATCTCCTCATCAAGGCGCAGAGGCAACTTCGTTGGAAAAGAAGTGAGAAAATGGCCATTTTACCACATTCTCAGAAATGTAGCTGCCATATTGGTTTGCAAAACAGCTTCAGAGTGATGCTTTGTTCTAGCTGCCATGCAAGTGAAGCACTCCCCTAAATTTCTGCACAGCCTTAGATCTGCCATTATCTTGGGGCTACAGTGCAGCAGAGGCAACCACACCCTGTGCAGTGCACCAGCAATTATAACTTCCCCCACCATTCACTGCTTCTTCCCCAGCTCTTCCCCATCCTCCTTGCCCTAAATGACAAGGAATACTTCCGTCTATGACTGCAGAGTCCAAACCCCCTTTGTGCTCAACAAGTACCACGTCTACAGACAGAAGCTAACAAAATGTTTGAAATGGCATGCCCCTGTCCATCAAAATAACTCCAGGGTAGTGGCTATATTGTCTGTGGGAATGGAAACAGTATTTACAAAACATTGCCTAAGAGGTGAGCATGTCTATTATGTAAATGTATGCTATTATTGCATGCTGAGTATGGTCCATTATTTTACTAATAAACCATAAAACAAACTCTTTAATTTCATTATCACATTTAATTACCATTTTTGCAGCTTTACTTTCCAACTGAACATGATGTGCTTGTTGCTTATGTTCCTTTAATAAAGAATGGGGGAAAACCTGTAGGGCAGCAAGCACTGTTTTCATATTGGAAGACTGGAAAAAAATCTTACAATTTTTCATAGGGCTTTTGAAATATTTTTAAAGGATAATTTATCTCTAAAAGCACAGTGAAATTGAACATCTTACCATCTCAGAGGACTGTCCCTTTCCGAGAAATGTGCTCAAAGTAACTGTAACTCCTTGCAATGGATTTGTTGTGAGATCCTTTCGCTTCCAATCCCTCTATGCAGCGCTTGCGTTTAACCCAAAATTATGCATTAGGCAATTGATGGTAGACATGAAATTACTTCTCAAGAGTTCACAGGAGAGTCATTTCAGATCCATGACTCTTTAAAAAGTCTTAGACCAGATGTTGGCAATCTCTCATTTATAGGACTCATTCTAGTGTTTTAGCTGAGCCAAGGGAAATTAATGTGTCTCCTACTGGGCTTCCTTTATCCTGATATAACCCTTAAATTTCAGCCTACTGGAACCTTCAAACACAAAAGCCATCCTTGGGTAGTCTTAAAAGGTCATCATGTGAGTGAAAATGAGAATGTACCAAGTAGACCAACCCGTGATGCGAAGCCACTGAGGAACATGAAGGCAAAGGCTACTGCAAGATACACCTATTATAGATTGGCTTTCATGAACTCAGGAACCCTGCATGGTTGGGACATAGTCATAGGAAAACTAGCCATCTCCCTACACATATTTGCATGGATACAGGAAGAGAAAAATAAGGTTACAGGGTGAAAACCTGCTGAGATACAGTAATGTGAATTTGCCAGTGGAGTTCAGAAGGGTAACCTAAAAAGGAATCCCTAACAAATTTTCCCTCTAAGTAAGCCACTATATTTTGCTAGCTCTGGCTAAGAAGCCAAAGTGAAGATGAACAGACAAGAATCTGCTATTGTTGCTATTGTACCTTGCAGTACTTGTGGCTTAAGTCTGGAAGATATTTGCAACAACTGCAAACTTATAGCATTTCTTGAAGAAGAAAAATTAGAAGTTGTGGTGTAGCAAGTGGCTGTACTTCAGCTGATGAAGAAAGGATGAAGATTTATCAGATCAAAGGAAGAAGACACTGCAACAAAAGATGATAATGGAAGCAATTTTTCAAAAAGAAGACAGTCAAACAAAGAAACTCTCCTAGTAGGCAATAGTGTCAACAGGAATCAAGAGATACAAGAGGAGAAATAGAGGAGAGCAGAATTGCCAGTATGATTATAAAAAAAGCTAAGTGAGGATTTGAAAACAAACAAACAAAAAGCTTCAGAAGAGATGCAATGGTCAGGATGCTAAGGATCTGGGCATACGTATTGCTTGGAATTGTAGAGAGGTTTTCAGGAAATCTTAAATGAGCCATGCTTGGTTAAGAATAAAATAAAAAATCTTCTTCAGAGATATTCCAATTAAAAGGAAAATAATAGAATCAGCACACCAGGTGCTCAGTGTGCTCAGTGACAATAGTGCTCAGTGACGATGGAAAAATGCTAACAGGCAACAAAGAAAGGCAGAGTTACTCAGCTCCTATTCTGATTCAGTCTTAAGTATGTTTCCCACCAGACAAGATGAGCTGCGCAAGCAGCAAGATGGGGAGAAACATAATTATTTTGGTTAAATGAATTTAATCTCCAGGACCAGGTGAATTCTAGAGTACTGCTCAAATTAGCTGGTGGTCTCTTGAACCTTTATGCATTATCACTGCATGAGAAATCATGCAGCAGTGGTGAACTGTCAGATGGGTACAGGAGAACAAATGTCCCTGTCTTCAAAAAGTAGAAAAAGGAAGGTAGAGAAACTACAGATCAGTGAGTCTGGTATCATCACCTGGGAGGATTCGAGACAAGATCATAAAAAAGTTCAGTCTGTAAGCACTTTCTAAAACAGTGTGGTAATTACCAAAAGTTAGCATGGATTTGTCAAAAAACATTTCACAAGACAAATTTGTCTCATTGTTTTAACCCAAAAACTTCCTTTAAAGATTGTGGGAATGCTGTCAGCTTTATCTATATCTTGACTTCCACAGGCATTTGATAAAGTACCGTATGACATTTCTGATTAGCAAGCTAGCTAATCATGGGCATAATTGGCTCAAAAATCATTACTTTTCACTGGTTCCTCGTGAGTGAGGAGTGAGGTATCAAGTAGGATAGGCAAAGTTCAGCCTGCTGCTGTTCAATATTTTTATTCATGATTGGATGAAAAAGTGGAATGAATGCTTAGTAAATGTGCAAATGACACAAACTTGGATGAGACAGCTAGTTCTCCAGAAGAAAAAACATTCAGAATGATCCTGATAAGCCTATAGCCACATAAATGGACTGCAGGTAACAGAATGAAATTTAACAGAGACAAATAAAAAATTCTTCACTTTCAAAATCACAGGACATAATAATTTCCTTTTGTTTTGCTATACTCAGATGCTTCTTGACTACTGTTTCCTGTTCTGGGTACCAGAAGTTAAGAAGGATTCAGAGAAAGAACAGATTCAGAGAAGGGCAATAAGAATGATCAAGGGACAAGAAGTGTGAAAAAAGAGTGAAGGCGTTGGGCATGTCTAGCCTTGAGAAAAGAAAACAGATGCCATATATAGGCGAAGACTGTTGGTAGATATATATGCAAGCATATTACACAGAAGTATGTTAATATCTGTTCTACATTATTTAACTTGCAGGACATGAAATTGTGAATTTAAGTCATAGAAAGGTAGGCTTTGTTGTTGCTGTTGTTGAATAAAAATCCTTAGAGGAAAAGTAGGTTAACTGTGGAATTAATTTCCCATAGTTTGGTGAGCTGTTCTTCACTGGATGAGTTCAAGCAGAGGTTAGTTTTCCCTCTGTAAAGGATACTTTAATTTGGATTCCTACACTGAGGAATTGACTTGATAGCCTAAATGACTATCTATGTTTCAACCTGAACCTATTGTTAATAGCTCAATTAGGTGACCAGGGACTTAGTATTAGGAAAGAAACAAAACTTCCTTCATACTCATCAAATGTTTATATGGGTTTATTACATCTCCTTACCATCATCTGTTTCATTCCTCTTTGCCATATGTATTGTCCCTAGTACTTAGTCCTGCTATAAATGGTTCTCTTAATAAACCTGAAGTCTTTCAATCCACTGTTTCTTGTTGGGGGGAGGGGTGGAATAATCTTTTGATACTCAAGTTGAGTCCTTCATTTGCCAGAAATAGAGATCTATTGCTATGTTTGAGAAAGTGAAATTTGGATGATAAAGTGTTAATTCAGCAACCTAGACAACATTTGTCCTACAGTTACATTCCTAATTAATGAATATAAGAGAAGAAAACAAAATGAAAGAGATTGTTTTTTAAAGTTTGAAAACAAGGCTTGAGGGTTGTTTTCCAGCTGTTGGTATAGTAATTAATTTCAGATTACTGACTGCATTTTTATACTGATTAAGTGAAACTGATCTTCAAAAACACCACTTTTTGTTATATAATTGAAACTCCTCAGTCTAAACTAATATGCACGAAACTAGAGCTGAACTGAATCATCAGCCATGAAAAGCAGTGCTTCCATGGGATATATATTTCCTGGAAACTATTAATAATTCAAAATATTTACCAATAGAATTTCCCAATGTGGTCAGCTGAAAACAACAATAATAACAAACATATGAACAGCTCTGCTAAATCAGGATTGGTACCTCTTTGGCTACAGTATCTAATCAGATGGCTATAAGATATCCTCAACAGGACATAAGCACAATGCTCATGTGTGAATGTGTGCACACAGGCACATATGCAGATCCACAAAAAATGCAAAAGAAATGCAGCCCAGACTTCAGCAGGAATATATTTCCAAGATTCTCCTAAATGAAATTCACTAACAGTTTTATTTCTGTGGTCAAAAATCCACACCAAAATCAAATAGGCAAAAACAAAAAGTATTTTGAGAGTATTTGAAAAGAAATATATGGTATGTTTTTGAACATCATTCCTTCTCCATTCTTTCTTTCCTGGTTCAGTCACCTGTTCTCCTTGCCTCACCTCCATCCAGTTGACTTCTTCTTCCTTCCTTCCAGCACAGATACTCCTTCCCCCTCTAGTTGCTCCTAGAAGATGAGAATGCATATGGCTCTGGGTATATGCACTTGTGTGCTTTTGGGTGACTGTGGTTTGTATGTGAGAAGGAAAATGGCTGGCATATGCAGATGGTAGGTGCCTTATTGTTTCAAGCAGTTAATTTTAATCAGTAATTATTAATTAATTCAGTCCTGCCCTTCTTTAGTCTCTCCAGCCATCTCTGTTTTGTCCAAAAAGTTACCTTATCCAAGATGCTGAGATTTGGGCAGCTAATGGTGATCTGTTTACAGAGTTCACTTTGAATTGAGAGCAGACTTGTAGATCACTAGAACAATCCTCCTCCAGTATGGCATTTTATACAAGCACTTAAAAGTCTCCCCTCCACACCCACACTTATTGGTATGATTTCTGTGATGCTAATGTGCAGTGTGCCAGAGGTTCAGCTCAATTTTTTAAAAAACAATCAGCTTCTTAATGTTACATCACAAATGTGGGGAATAGGAAAGGAAGAGAGGGAGTTTGCTGGCAGTAATAGTTGTTGTTTTTTTTAAGTTACTTACAAGTTGAGTTTGACTCATCCATGGAATTTTCATACCAGGTACAGAACTGGGGTCTTTTTGAGTTTCCCAATCCCCTCCCTCTTAAGTTTGTTTGTTTGTTTATTTTGCCTCACAAAATCCAAGCCAGAAAAAGCCAGACGATAATACTTACTGAGGATTGAGATGAGCCTTATAAGCTGATGAAATATTTTCTTCCAAGAAAAAATGTTTCTGATTGAGTGGCATCAAGTTTCCTTTATTCTGAGTTATTCTGATGAATATTAGCATGATTGTAATCTTTCAGCAAAAGGATGAGATGAAAATAATGACACTTGGCATGGAAATGTCTTATCCAAGTGGAGTTATGACCAATCAGTCATTTTAATCCCATGAGCATGATTAATTAAAGTTTCCTGCATGGATTGTCAGCATAGAAAAGGGATTTTGGCATACAACTATGGGTTGAAAGGCAATGGATAAATTGCTGTTGATTAGATTTCACATAGAATTTTTTTAGCCTCAAATAAAGTGATCCTTTGGAAAAAGAAAGAGAAAAAGTGGGGAAGAGAAGGAGCAGAACTTATTTCCCTTGGGATAAAATATTTTTTTGGGTACCTCATCTCCATTCTTGTCAGTAAATTAAAGTGAATATTCCCTCTTACACAATGTCTGGTTTTTGTTTTAGGATTAAAACATCTCAGCAGAAATAATTAAGACCTCACAGCAATAGTGAAGCTTATAGTCTTATTTATAGGTTTGACCCAGAATAGGTACCTGGTGGTATTGATATCTGAATAAGAAACTGCACCAATAAATGTTTTATTGAGGTTACTATTTCTTGTAGGTTTCTCGACACTGCATTATTTGGAATAATGAAGAAAACAGGAGAGATTGTTTCCCTGAAGTGAAACTACTAAGCTTGATGGTCAGATGAATTATGCTTTACTAAAGGATTGAATTGGACACAAAATGGCCAGCACTAAAGTTAATATTGAAAGATTTGTACATATCCGACAAAGAAAAATAATGGGATCACACAGGGTTTATCTATCTCATCCTTGCTATTCACCCCTGAGCTTTATATGGCTTGTGGGTGGGAATAAGGCTGGAATAAGCACACCTAGATTCATGATTCCAGCTATCATCTCTGCTCCCTTGAAATCACATTTCCAGTTTCAGAAAAGAATTCTGACCTCTGTCCATTGTCCTTGACAGTCCTGGAGAACTGGGGGATTTTAGAGGACTGGAGAAGAACAAATGTGTTCCCCCTCTTTATGGAAGGGGGGAAAAAGACGATTGAAATAATAGCAACTAGTGAGTCTCGCATCCAATACCTGGAAAGATATCAGAGCAGATAATAAAGCAGGTCATTTATAACCACCTTGAAAACAATGCCATCATGTGAGACATCATGTGAGACAATGCCAAAAAATTCTACTTTCTTTGATAAGGTAACTACTTGAGTGGATAAGGGGAATACTGTAGATGTAATCTATCACAGTTTTAGCAAGGTTCCATGTGATATTCTCACTGACAAGTTGTGGTTGGGATAGCAAAACAGTATAGTGAATCCACAACTAGATGACCAACTGCACTCAGACAGGATGAATGGCTACACATCAGCTTGGAGACCAGTAACCAATTGGGGCCCAAAGGGATCTGCCTTAATTGATTGATTGATTGATTATGTACCATCAGGCTGGGATTTATTCTTAACAACCATGTAAATAGAGCTTTTCCAGGATGATATATTCACAGCTTGGTCCTTCAGATCACCCAACAATGAACCCATCACTGCTATAACCAAATCCATTTACTATGTTGTTGGTCATCCTCTTTTCCTTTTTCCTTCCAGCTTTCCCAATGTTATGGACTTTTCAAGAGAGTTAAATTAAGAGTTAAGTGTCCAAAATATGATAAATTGAGCCTGATAATTTGTGCTTCAAGTGAGACCTTTGGATTGATTTGTTCTATGATCTATTTGTTCATTTGCTTGACTATCCATGGTATTCTCAGGAGTATTCTTCAACATCAGAATTTAAAAACATCTACTGTATATTTTTTATATCCCATTTTTTCCAAGTCCAACTTCCATAAAGTATCATAGGGAAAATCATAGTCTTTCATTGCTACCCTATCAATGATTAGTCTGCAGCATGCTTCTTAACTGTTGGTTCTTTTAGTTAATCATAAAAGTAGATGCTATCTACCACTTCACCATCGTCACTGTCAGTTCCAAGGCTGAGTACTGCACCTATTGTCATTTGTTTGGTCTTCTTTATATTTAATCTTCATTTAACTTTTTTCTCTGTACTCCTTGACTTTCATTACTAGACTTTGAGGATCATGTGCATTTTCAGCTGTCACAGTAGTATCACCAGCATAGCACAGGTTATTGAAGTTTATTTCTTTAATTTTATAAACACATATCTTCTTACTCCATTTCTGTCTATATATTTTCAGCATATAAATTGCTGTTCTTTGTTGGCCTGGAACCAGTGTTTGCCATGTTCTGGCCTGACTGTGGCTTCTTGTCCTGTGTATGGGCTCTGCATGAGGACAATGAGATGTTCTAGGATTCCCATGTTCTGAAGGACATTCCACAATTTGACATGGTCAACACAATTAAAGGCTTTTCTATAGTCAGTGAAACAAATATTGACTTCTTTTGTCTTTCCCAGTTATCCAGCATGCATCAGCAATAACATCTCTTGTTCCTCAGCCTTTTCTAAAACCATTTTGAACATCTAACATTTTCCTTTCCATATGTAATAGCTTGCACATTCTGTAATATCTCCTTTCTTTGGTATGTAGACTGACCTCTCCCAATCTATTGTCCATCATTATTCTCCAGGTCTGCTGGCATAATTTGCTTACAACCTTTACTGATTTTTCTTCTGTTGTTTGCCATATTTCTATAGATGTTCCATCAGTTCTTGTAGCCTTTTGACTTGGTATGGACTGGAGTGCTGGTATAATTTCATCTTCAAATACTAGAGTTCTTGAAAGTATGGGACATCTGAGTTATCTTGGATATTGACATTTCTACTGTAAAAAGTGACAGAATACAACTTCAGAGTGCAGAGTCAATCAAATTTGGGATTTTTTTTGAATCAGCTATCTGATCATTGGCATCCTTTAGCACTCTAATTCAAGGTTGGAACACCTGAGTTTGGAGATCCTTTGGAAAATTTTTCTTGTTTTTTAATATCTGTTTCTTTGATATTTTTAGAGATGTCATTGTAATATTGCTTCTTGTATCTTCTAACAGGATCTAACAAATCTTTTTGTGAAATTCTTTTCTGAGATCTTTATGTTTCTTGACTTTGGCTTCCCTTTTCACATTCATCCTTAGCAAACTCTTTAATTTCAAAACAGTTCTTCTGGTTTTTTAATGAGGTTCAGGACTTCAAAGAGATGCTTCATGTTTACCTTAAAATGGTATATGCTTTCTCCTTCTCTTATAGCCTGATTTGGAACTTGCACATAAACAATTTGTGATCTGTCCCACAGTCAGCCTCTGGCCACAACCTTTGCTGTTATAATTGAGGTCCTCCACCTCCTTGTACCAATACTGTAGTCAATTTGATTTTTGCATACTCCATCTGCTTTTTTCCATGTATTTTCACTTTGGTGAAAATACAGGCGTGGTTTACTATTGCTTTCTCCCATGCAGTATGAAACGATGCCTTCCCTATTGTCACTAAAGCAATAATTTGCCTATACTTATATTGCTGACATTTGATGTAGATGCCTGCTTGCCTCAGCTGGGCATCTGGGATTATCATCACTCCCTCGGTGACCCTGTTGGGATGGCATATTCATGGTAAAAATAGGACACACATATAAGATGGAGGGTTCATGGCTTAGGAGCACAATAACAAGCTGAACATGAACCAGCAGTGTAAAACAGCTGTTAGAAAGGCTAACTGTCAGCCCATTGAGGTAGGTCAGGCCAGGAACAGATACTGTAAGGATTACAGGAATTCCACTTTATTGCTATAGGGTACAATAACAGAATTTTGGGAGCCTGCCAGAGTTTCTTTCTGTCCCCCCTTAGACCAACAAAATCAAGGCATGGTTATTTTGAGGGTCTTTTTCACACTCCTTCTTTTCTCAGGATTGAGTTGTCCTTTATTTTCTCTTAACAATTCTCCTAACAACTCTTGCATTCCTTTGTTAAGAGACTGTCTCTGCACTCTTCTATACTATTACAGTTCTGAGCTGCAACAGAAGAAGCATCATATCAAAGATATGTGGCATTCTTATTCCCCTCTACTCTGAACAAGTAAGAAATATCTGGAGAACCATGTATGATTCTGGGCACCACATTTTCAGAAGGATATGAACAGCTTCAGAAGAAAGAAACAAATATGATGCACAAATCTGACGACAGACTAAAGGAATTTTAGGTGGTCAGTCTGGAGAAAAGAAGATTGTGGGGAGACATGAAGTGTTCACATAAAATAGTGCTCTAGAGAAGATGATCAGGAGCTATTTTCCATTGAGCCAGGCATTGGGGCCATAAGTAATGGGTAGGTTGCAGCTACCTAGATTTCATTTAAATATATGGAAAAGTTCCTGATAGTAAGATCTGTACAACAGTGGAACACTGTACCTATGAAGGTTGTGAGTTTTTCATCTCTGAAGGTTTTTAAGAAGAGGCTCAACAATCACTGCTAGATTGGTTTTCCTGCACATTGCAGAGAGTTGGATTTGAGGATCCTTGGGCTTCCCTTCCAGATCCACAGTTCTAAGAGTCTACAAGGGATTCAGTAAAAGGAATAACAAAGGAATTGGAATCCCATTATTAAAGCCAAAAGGGAAAATTGTAAGACACTAGTAGCAACTACCTTGACCTCATCACCTAACAGAGGAAGGTATTCAGTCCCCAGTGTCTCCCAAAAGATCAGTTATGATAGGAATATATTTTCAATGATTTTTAAAAGCTAGATATACAGTAATTTCCTCTGCTTCAGCAACTGCAGCATATTCTGCAGGCTGGCTGCTGAAAACAATTGCACACCCCATAGCCTTCCATGCTCCATTTTCTTTAAAAGATCTACTAATGACTTTGGAGGATATGCATACATCCCATCTGTTTCCATTTTATTCTTCTGTTGGCATCAGTTCTGGTCTGTTGCTATTGCTATCAGACTTGAGCCATGGAAAGTTAATAACTTGTCCTACAATGACATCTTGTGGTTGTGGCCCACAGAGAATGTAAGGAAATACTAAGTAGAACCATGCAGTGCTTTGCAGAAATGCTTTGGTTCTACAAATCATCCCACTGAAGCAAACTGTAAACTGAAGGCAGATCTGCTTCAATACACCAAATTGTATCGTGTGACTTGGAAACGTTTAGCCTTGATGGCTTTTCTGGTGCTTCTGGGATTATAATAAAGACTATACAAGGCTGCCACTTCATTTCCAGATATAAAAAGTGCTGGAGAGTTGGGTTGAATGGTTTGATGAGTTCTCTGATATTTACATGAGTAGCCAACCAATGAGTTTTATCACCTTATTAAATCCTGCCAAACAAAGATTGCTTTGGGTTTCCATGTTTTGTTTGCTCCCACCTTTTTTATTTGGCTACTAGCCTTAGCTTGGTCTCCCTTATGCTTTATTAAAGTATTTGTGCTTACCCTGGAATTTAAATGGAGTTCCTTTGACATATTTGTATGCCTTTAAGGATCTGGTTTATTGCTATATGGGCATTATTAGAAATATTTTATTATAAAAACCCTCTTCAGGGAAGAACCTTCGAACTACAGATCAAAGCAACAGCATTTATGTATCTAGTTTGCAAAATCTATCTGTTCATCATCATAATTATATATTACTCATGAGTATACCAGCTGCGAAATCTGTACTGTGCACTAAAAGCCACTGACAGTTGTATGATTGAAGTAGCACAGAAATGTTTTCAATGACTAAATAAGGAAGCAAGGAAGCTTTTTCTTTGAGGACTGGAGATATTGAAACAATATTTGACAAATATAACAGTATTTCTTTGAAAGATTTGTTAGAAATCTTTTTAGTAAATTTAAGATCAGATTGGGATTGGGGAGTGTTTTGTGGCGATCAAAATGTAGTACAGTTTTCAGTAGTGGGAGACCCCCACTAAACTCAGTAGCATCTTTTCTAATTTTTCACCAATTTGAGAGCAATAGAGACTATGCAATCAATCACCAGGTAAACTGCTATGTGTTACTCACAATGTTGCCATTTAAACATGACAGCATTGTGATGT
This sequence comes from Python bivittatus, assembly GCF_059951505.1. Classification (NCBI taxonomy): domain Eukaryota; kingdom Metazoa; phylum Chordata; class Lepidosauria; order Squamata; family Pythonidae; genus Python; species Python bivittatus. Next base: position 38,392,058 of record NW_028277035.1, on the reverse strand, counting down.
AATGTTGTTCCAGAAACATTGATGGGGAAAAAGCATTGTCCCAGTCAAATGGTTTAAAAAACAAGCTAGTTCACCACTTCTATTACCAATCTGGGTATTTAGAGTAAAAAGAATTTGTTGACTTCTACTTTGTATTTTCTTAGGAAAAATCATTGACACTAATAGAGTAAAGTCTGGAAAAGTTGCTTTTACTACTGCTGTGGTACTGATATTATGCTTATTATTTTAGCAACTTTTAGGAATTTATCAGTTCCAGTTAGGAATCTCCCAGCTGCTTAATTATGGATTTTCCACTTACTCGTGTTATTTAGTTCACCAATATGTGTTTTTTAACTTACTGCTGTAAATCAAAATATACCACAGCTAGAGGTCTCTATGTTCTCAAAAACTGACAATTCTCCATGAAGAATATAATGCATTTAAATAGGTAAATAAGCAAATAGGTAGCTATTAGGGAAATAAAACTGAAATTGTAGTAGCTAAAATAATTTTGATAAAGTTATTGAATGTTCTTGTTTACACAAATACACAAACTTGCATGTATACACACATGCTAGATATTTTCTAGATGCATTATGTGCATGTAATAGAGCTTAGTATGCATTTCAATAAAAAGGAGAAATCAGCTTGAGAATACTGAGAATTGAAGGATGGACATTTTATCATAGTTTTGGGGGGTGAGAATGACTAATATACTGTACTATCAGTGAATTAACATACTGTTTTTAATAATACAAGATTATTGCATTAAAATAACAATAAATAAAGAGTAGAAATGATAATAATGGACTTGTGATATAAGGGTGCCAATAGCAGAACATATGTGGTGTGAAGAAGCTGAACAAATGTCTAACTGACCAAGCTTTACAAAAGCTGTACTTCCAAACCCTAATTATATAGACGCGTTTAAAAGAAAAAGTACTGTGAAGGGGCCCATGAAATCATAAAGTTTGTGAGATTGTTGAAAAATGGTAGGATTGCAGGTACAGATGTAACTGGAAAAACATTGAAGTATGGATGTGATTTGCTTATGAGAAGGAGGCAACTTGTACAATATATGCTTGAAGACTGCATCTGTGCCTGATGACTGGAAGAATAATGTTTTTGTCCCTCGGTACAGAGACAAAGACAGCAAGAGTGAGTGTAAAAATGTCAAGGGGATCAGTTTGTTTACCGAGCCTTAACAAGCTGCTTGGCATCATTCCTATTGAAAGGGTACCGGAGGTGACAATGAGTAAATATGTGAACTGTATCATGGCTTTGTCCTGAGCAGGGAGTATGTAGACCAGACCAGGAATGTGAAGAAGGAAAATTATTGCACATTTATTAGAGATTTAGAGAAAACTTACGATAGTGAATAAACTTGTATTATGGAATTTTTGCATAGATATGGAGTTGAAGGTTGGTTGCTGAGGGCAGTAAATGTAATATATTATAAAAGTAAAATATGCATGGGAATAAGTGAAAATTTTAGTGAATGCTTCAACAAGCAGGGAGTAAGAATATTTGGTGTCCCATTGCTTATTTAATCTGTTTGTTGAGAAGCATTTAAAAAATGCTAGTGGTGATGTTAGAGGACTTTTGGTTGAGAATGTGATTGTGCACATTCTTGTGTAGGCCAACAATGCCATACTGTTGACTGTGAAAGCGAATGTAATGATTGTTAGATAGATGGTATAATGTAATCAGGAGTATGGACCTGAAAGTTAATGTATCAAATCATGTTTTGTTTGCTTGTATATGGTGGAAGCAAATATGGTTTGCAAGGCTAGAAAGATAAGGAAAGATACCAGGAATGCTGTGGGTGTAAATTACATTTAGCCATATTCCTTTTCTTTTTCTTTTTCTTTCTCTTATCTCATGTCTTTAATGTCTTTAGGTTACTATTTATTACTTCTTTCCTGTACTTGGCAAATATTGAAAAAGAATAACATGATGTGTGCGTATGTATGTATGTAGGTGGATGTTTCTTAAGAGAAAGAAAAGGGAGAGAGAGAAAGAGAAGTTAAACAATTCTGCAATTTCAAGCAAGTAAGAACTTTGCTTGATGATGACTCATATCTTCTTGCCTCCATGTTCCTTTTATGATGGAGATGAAAACAGCTTAAAAACTTGATGCATAAGTGCGGAGGCATGTGGGTGGTACATTCTCGTTTTGAAATATCTTATTTTTGTTACAATCAGATTTTACTTTAATTAAATAAACCAGAATCAGGGAAGAGCAAAGATATTGTATGCCAGACCACAGAATAGTATGATTAAGTGCTTGGGATTATATAAATGTTCTTTCTAAGCCTTTTTTACATTTGGAACTGAATTCTATGCCATCAGCCTTCCTATTGTTCAGTTTCTAGGGATATGTAAGAAATCTACTGTGGTCGAAGCACACTCCATCAAACTGGATGGCACGTAATTCAAAAAGCAAACGGAGAGCAAGGCAGGTAATATCAATATGTTGATGATACTTAATGTAATAACTCAACCTTAGGCAGAACAGGAGATGTAGTCAAGATGTTTTTCCTGCAGTCAAGATGCTTTTCCTGCAATCAAGATGTTTTTCCAGTGTCTGGAGGCTGTAAGGGGCTGAAGGGAGAAAAATAGACTTGGACTCAGTCTGGCCAAGACAGAGTAGATACAGGTTCAGAAACCAACCAAAACCAGTAATATTCTATTTTCAATTCTGTAATTTTGGTTACTATCCCCTGGACTGAAATAATTTGTAATTTAAAGATGCTCCAGATTTCATAATTCCTATTTCAGAAGCAGATAGTAGTTGTAGCTAGGAAGGTCGTTGCACATTATCATCTTGTGTACCAATTATGAAAATTCCTGGATCAGGAGGCCCAGTTCACAGTAATTTATGTCTTCATCACCTCTCAGTTTGGACTAGTGCAACTCATTTTCCTTGGGTTTATCTTTGAAGGCCATCTGGAAACTACAGCTGCTCCAGAATGCAGTGACTAGAGTAGTTAAGGGTGCTCCTCAGTTTGCCCAATTTGCTTAGTTTGTGACACCTCCACTGGTTGCCACTTGTCTCTGGGTGAAATTCAATGGGCTGATTGTCACTTTTAAAGCCCTACTTGGCCCAGGACCTGGCTATCTGTGGGACCTTCCTCTCCCAGTGATTTCTCCATGTGAAATAAGATCTAGCAGGAAAGATATCTTTCAAGTCCTATCCTTGAAGGATTGCCATCATCAGGAACCACAGGCTGTACCTTTTCTATACATACATCTCTCTGTTGGAACAGTGCTCCATCCAAGGTCAGGTCTGTTGGTTCATCAAGTCCCCTCCTTGCAGTAGGTGATGATTTTTGCTGCTAGGACTGTTTTCCTCTTTTCAATGGCTAGGAAGATGATTATTACTGAGTTTGGAGGTTTCATTTTTTTCCCTCTTAATCTTTTTTATTTCAGTTTTATATCATTTGTAAGCCTTTTAGAGTCTCTTTTGGAACTGAGCAGCATATGAATCATAGTAATAAATAATGTCCATCCTGAAATTTGAAAAAAATAGCATACAAAAAGGGCATATATTTCAGACATTTGCATAAAAAAAAGTACAGTATATGCAAGGTACTATATAGCTATATACAAAATGTACCTATTAAGGGAAAATTGTATGCCAAAATGTGCATATTAAAGAAACCTGTATACAAAAATTGCATGTTAGAAAATTATGCAGAAGAAAATTTCCTTTATCCAAATTTCTTATTATACTACTTATTCTGTGCTCAATTGAAGATACATTGCTGAGAAAATAATATTAAGGAAATCTATTATTTTTCTTTCCCCTACTTTCAACATCCAAAGAAGAGATACCAGGAAACTGACACTAAAACAATGGTGTGAAGCCTTCCTGATTTAACTGACAACAAGAAAACCGTTCTCCTTGTACACAAAAAGCAGTAGGTCTTGACCCCAGTTCATCAAGTGATGCTGTCAACATCTTGTCCCAATGCCTAGAGGCTGTGGAGGTCTGGATGGAGAGAAACACACTCAGGCTCAACCCTAGCAAAACCACCTGGCTGTGAATACTTGGTCCACCCAGTCCTGGAGATTTTCTTTCTTAATCCTAAATAAGGTTGCACTTCCCTATGGGGACTGGTGCACAATTTGGGGGGCTTTCCTGGACTCTCAGCTCCTACCCAAGGAGCAGGTGGCAGCTGTGGTCAGGAAGACCTTTGCATAGATTCATCTTATGTACCAGTTGTGCCTCTTCCAGCACTGGGAGTCCCTTCAGACAGCCACTCACACCTTGGTCACCTTCTGTGTGGTCTCAGTGGTTTCAAAGTGTTCCACCTCTCAAATCACTCAAAACCTGTAGCTGGTCCAAAACGAGGTGGCATGAGCAGTTATGGGCATGCCATGATATCCTCATGTATCCTCATCCTTCTCTGCTCCATGAGCTGTACTTGTTATCAACTAGTTTCCAGGTTCAATTCAAGGTGCTGTTTAGCCCTTATCATGCCCTTCATCACAGAGGACCTGAATATCTGATGGACAGTGTGTTGTAGTTTCTGCTCATTCTGTATTATCTGACAGAGTTGTTGATATGATTCAATCACATCAATCAAACAATGTAATTTGATGGACCCAGGAAGTGGGCCTTCTTTGTGACAGCACCTGCCCTCTGGAATAGCACCCCCATAGAGATCCATACAACCCTTACCCTGACCTCATTAAAATGGGCTCTAATACCCAGCTCTTCCCCCAGGCCTTGGGCTAGCATGTAGCTGGCCTCTTATGGGAATTTGTTGAGTTCGGCCTGTATGTTTTATTGCTCTCTCCAGATGTTTATTATTCTATGATATCTGTTACATTTTTTTCAAAATACAGTACACTACCCAGAGTCATTGTGGAGTTGGGTCACTTTAGAAATACATTATTTAGTTATTTATTTCATTTCTTTATAAATAAATATAAATATAACAAGCTAATTGGATTGTAGTTAGCCAGATTGCTCTTTTCACTTTTTTTTTAAAATTGGAAGGATGATAGAATGGCTCCAGTTTTTAGGTGGCAGTAAGGAGAGGTTGATAGTTGTAAACCAGGGAGCTAGTTCTGAGGCCCATCAGTTGGGATTTATTTTCAAGAATTCTGAGGGAATTAAATCCCCTCCTACTGCTTTACAGTACTCAGGTCAGAGATCAGTTCAAGTATGCGTGTCTTGAATTTGAAACTGATAAGGGATCAGAAATTCAAAGACTTAGGCTCTCTCTGCTGGCTACTATATAAAATAGGTCAAACAGTGTGCAACTCAAGGGAAGTTGAATTTTTGGCAATGAAATTGACTGTTTCTGACTGTTGCTCAGGAAATAAGGTAACAGAACAGGCTATGGTTTTTATTGTGAAGTGCTTCTTGGAGTTTTTCACAGTTCAGTAGGAAGTTGCTGTTTTTTCCTTCTCAGGAAAGCCTTATATTCATTTTTCAGTGGGCATAAATGTTTTCAGCAGTGTTGGTCATTGTAGTGCCCTGAAGCTGTGTAGGGAAAAACTATCATGGTCTTTCCATTCTCCATCAACCTCTATCAAATCAGGGTTTGGAGAATTTATTACAATTATTCCAAGCAGCATTGAAACTAGACTTTAGACCAGTGTTTCCCAACCATGGCAACTTTAAGATGTGTGGACTTCAACTCCCAGAATTCCCCAGCCAGCATTCTGTAATTTGTCTGAAAATATTTAAGAATCCTATGTGTCCTTTGTGGCATTACTGGACAATTTTAAGTGGAGAGCTTTGAAGGAGTATGAGAACTGGGTTGCAGTACATGGAGATTTGTGGAGGTACCTATGAGATGATGGTTCACCCAGGGCTTCCTGAGACTGATTATCCTCCCTCAGGATTACATTGAAAGAACCTATTAAAGAATGATATTCACTATTTAGATTGGGAACTACAGTAAAATCTTCACTATTGCAGCAATGCTGTATGATGTTAACATATAGTCAAGGATAGTTCTCCAAAAATGTTATGCAGCCCAGCTCTTAATCTTATGCCAAGTGATTTACCACCCAAGGTGTCAGTACCTAGCCAATATTGACTGATTTGAAAAGTTAAGAAGGATCAGACCTGGTTAGTACATAGATGAAAAACTTCCAGGAAATCCCAAAGCTGTACACTATATGGGGAAGTCAACATCCCAGAATAAGGTAATGGCAAACCACTTCCATAGTGTTCCCTAAAAAAAAAAAAAAGTACATAGATGAAATTATGAGGTCAACCTTGATTTTAAGTGATACATTAAGTAGACATCTGGGCCCAGCTCAAGTACTGATAATGACCTCACAAACCTTACATGGCATAGCACTGGCTAATACTTTGCTAGAACTGAATCTGCCCATCTGATGAGAACATCTCAGGAAGGCTTGTTAAGAGCACACACACACACAAACACCATCTGAAGTGAGGGGACATGGATAAGATGTCAGTCCTTCTCTAGGCAGCCCCCGCATTTGGAACTCTTTACCCCAGAGATCCATACAGCTCCCTCCCTCCTGGTTTTTAGATTTTTAAGGACAGATTCGAATTCACCAGGCCTTCAACCCTAGCCAGGTTTTATTGGTGCCCATTTGGGGGAAGTTCGAATTATTATTACAAGGGTTTAAAAATAATTTTGATTTATTTCTACTATTGTGTTTATAATTTTATTTTTATTTTATTTTATTTAGTAGTTTTATATGGCTACCCATCACAAATACATGTCTGGGGGGAGGGCTAACAATATTTTTAAAAGATCTATCTGTCTATCTATCATATAATATAACATATAAGAGCCAGGAAAAACTTAAAAACATTAGTGCAACCTTCAACTTAGCCCAGAGATGGGCTCCATCAGCACCCGGGGCCCAGACTCAAGCACATAATATTATAATTTATAATTTTAACTACCCAGAGTGTTTTGAGTTAGATGGACTTTAAAACCTGTAAAATACATACATGCCTACATATGCACGTATATACATACATACATATTCTGGGATTTGATTTAAATCTTGTCTCTCATTTGTGACAACAAAGCCTTAACTGCAATTATAGTTAAGGGCACTGCAAATGAAGCAATGAGGTGAAACTGAAAAGATTCTGCTCAAATAATTAGAGCAGTGTTCTCAACCTTGACAACTTTAAGATATGTGGACTTCAACTCCCAGAATTCCCCAGCCAGCGTGCAATCCAAGATTGTTGGTAGTCAGAGCAGTCAGCAATACTCAACAGGGATTTTTCTAGTCTGCACAAACCTAGCCATAATTTGCAATCTAAGAAAGCTCCCTCCTCTGCAATGTAGTGAGGACAAAAGTTGCAAATCTTGATCTTTTTCAACTGTTCAACTTAAGCCTGGCGAAAATTGATGTTCACTTTCTCTCTTTTCCACAAGAACTCAGCTTGAAATAACCCTTTATAAAACTTGGGAAATTATCCAGAAACTTCAAGGATGTAAACAAATGTTAGATGATTGCTGCATCATGCTTTGGCATGAGCCACAGGTACTAAAATTAATACATTTAAATGAGCTTGCATATTACCTATAGCCCTTTCATCAATGTTCTCATTGTTGTCATTAATTCAAAGTTGCCTAGTAACATATTTCAAGTGCTGCCATTAGTGCTGCATCAATAAGGAAGAAAAAGGTCTCTCGATTAAAGTGAATGCTCCATTGTAGGTAATGAATGATTACTGGACACTTTCATGTAAAAGTGTTCTGAAAATGGAAAATTGGCTTAATCAGTTCTTGATATGCCAAAGAAAAAAGATGGATTTGTTTTGAAGCGCCACCATAGCATTGCCCTTTTTTCTGTGATGTTTAGAAGCTGGCAGTCAATAGTCTTGAGCTAAAGATTCCTTTTGAACATCCCATGAATTAATCTTGTTTAATGAACAAAGAACAATGATTGTACTTGCTCCAAGATTCAAAAGAATGAGGTGGCCTAGCAGCTCTGAATTTCAAGTTGTATTATCAAGCCAGTTGCCTGAAGTTGACTTCAAACACATTATATTTCTTTATGGTTCCATATCCTTAATAGAAGGGGCAGCTCTTCCATAGGGGCTGCATAGATATATTTGGGTTCATATATATAGAAATAAACAATTTTCAAGGGGTTATCTAATATTTAATGTTAAGCAACTTACTGAATGTTTGGGATGATTATAAGAAAAGAGTAAGTCCAGACTTTTCCCCTTTTGCTTACTTATTGAATGGCTATTTTTATGATGAAGAAAGCACTAAGAAATTTTCTCAATGGAGAAACAATAATCTGACTGGATTATAAGATTGTATTATGAACAGAACAAAATTAAGATCTTTTGAGTCTTTTCTTATGCAGTGCTCTTCCACATTCAGTTGGTTGCAGTACAGGTAGTCCTCGCTTAACAACACCATTGGGGAATGCTGCTATTGCTGTCACTAAGTGATGCAGTTGTAAAGTGTGACATCACATAACCGCGTTGCTTAGCAATGGCAGTCCCAGCATTCCCCATTGCCATTGTTAAGCGAAAATTGTGGGTCGTCAAGCAAGTACCTCACATAACTGCTCCTTAGCAAGTTGATATTTCACTCAGTGAGTGAACCATGCAAGATAGTAACTTATGTATTCTATTTTCTGCAGTCTCTCAAATGTTTCAAGGTCTTACTGTGATTTTAACACCCTACCACCACCACCACCACCACCACCACCACCACCACCATTTTTGCCACTGTGTCTCTTCATCTATATTAAAGCAAATATTGTTTTGGTAGCTATTGGAGTATTGTTCAGCAGTGAACATTATATAGGTTATAAGCAAAGTTTAAAAGATTGCAGAAACTAGTTGTGTTTTTCAGAGGCAAAAACGTAGTCTCTGAAATGAGGGGTTGGATGTTCAGGAAAAGCAGCCCACTACTTTGGATGGTTAACAGTACCGGTACATGTTAAAAGTCGCAGATAATCCTGTATTAACCTCAAAAACCTTAAAAGGAATAGACCTTTTTTTTAGGTGTGAGAATCGGAGCCAGGACTTTCACAGAAAGATTTTAAATGTTGTCCTTGAGGAGAGGAGGGGAGAGGGGAAGGGAGGGGAAGGGAGGGGAGGGGAAGACTCACAGGCCAGTGCAAATAAGCTCTGATCTGATTCACATGAAAATCTGAGATTCAAAAAGGTCAGGATTTGATTCATTTGTGATTTAAGATTTCAGGGCAACCAAATTTGATTCATCATTTGATTGAAGGGAGGGGATGGGGAAGGATTCATAAATAGGCTGTAGACTATTTAAAAAGCCTGAAGCAGCACCTACTCCTACTTCTGAAGGTAATTTAAAAACAGACTATTAGGAAGACACTGATTTTATCGAGTTTCAGCTGGATGTTTTCAAGGCTATTATTGCAAAAAGTATTTTGAATATCCCCCCAGTGCTCTCTTAGGACAGAGATAGCAGAGACAGAAGAGATAGGGAAAGGACAGTAACTGGAATCTCCAGCAATGTCCAGCAAATTGGATGAGCCTCAGCAAAAAGCCCCTATTCCTGTTTACATATACAAGCCTTTCACTTGTTTTGTCAAAGTTCTAAGCTAGACTATTGCTCCATCTTGTGGAATGAGGTCTCTGATCACTGAGTTTATGGAGTGCCAGGAGATTAGCACAGTTGGCTAGGAAGCTTGGTTGCTCTGAATAAGGATTATCTTATCACTAGCTTCAGTGGAGTGACAGGCTGGGCAAGGGTCATTAGCAAAATATTGCCTCTTCTGGTCAGGATTTGAATGATAATTTCTCTTGCGAGGTACTATGCATTTGATATCTCTGATCACTAGGACTGTAAAATGGCAAGTAGACTGGCATAGGCAAGTTATATACAGTATGTAGGTAAATAAACATAGGTATTTTCTGCTATTTTTAAAGCAGTAAAAACCTGGTCTAGCACTACATCAGTGGGGTAATTCAACTGAAGCTTTTTCAACCAAAGACTTACTAAAGAATCTTCCTCAACGTATTACATTTGTTCACTTACAAGTCAGGTTTCAATCCTATTAGAATGATCAGATTGTAAACTACCTCGGGAGTTCTCTGCAAAAACATACCTATGTTGTTGTTATTATCAACTTATTTCCATGATTTTCATACTCTTGCAAGAAGACTTAGGCATATCTAGCAAGTAGCAAATGTTCCCACCCTTTTAGCTGATCTACTAAAAAAGATATTGATCTTCTGCTAATCACTATTCCTTAGCCTGGCTTTCCACAATAGGGTTGTTGTGAGAATAATAAGTTTTATCTTGAATTCTTTTGAGAAGGATTCCTTCCTTCCTTCCTTCCTTCCTTCCTTCCTTCCTTCCTTCCTTCCTTCCTTCCTTCCTTCCTTCCTTCCTCCCTCCCTCCCTCCCTTCCTTCCTTTCCCAGGAAATGCGCCTTTTCTGTCATAATGCCTACCCTTTGGAACACCATTCCCTGAGATTTGGTTGCTCTGACTCAACCAGCCTTTCCCAAAGTATTGAAGACATGAATGTGTTCCCAGGCCTGGGGGGGCGGGGGGGGGGTTCATATGGTTAATTAGAGCCCATGTGGTTGTGGTTTTAGAGTTATTGTTGAATGGCTTTTTACCTTGGCTGTCCTTACAGATTTTCTTATTCTGCGTTAGTGTAATTTCAACTGTATTTTTAATTGTTGTGAGCTGCCTAGAATCACTCCCTTCCTTTTTATACTCCACATTCTTACAGTGCTAGTTCAACATTTTTTCACAAGTTCATTAATGTTTCTTTATATCTGACTGGAAAAACAAAATCCTAACCCAACAAGTAAATATATATTTCTGAGAGAGAAAGAGAGATTCAATCAATACCTAGATGGGTAATTGTTATACTTGAAATTACCCAGGTAACAGACAAATCAAATAGATTTGCAATTTAAGTTGAAGAATCTCTGCAGAAGAGATTAATTAATGGTTTGAATACTGAACTGTTTTTTCAGAACTAAAAAGCAGCTCACGTGGAAACCAACAGGTGAATTTTCTGCCTCCTGCATTTAGATGAATCACATTCAATAGATTCAACAACATGTAAGTTCAGATGGGCTCAGCTTAGCTGTGCTTTTGTCAAAGCTGCCAAGCCAGGAAGGGGGAAGAAGGCTTCTCTCGGCCATTTCTTATAATGTGAGCTCTGCAGGAGAAGGCTGTGGGGTGCTCTGAAGCAGAGCAAGGAGAACCAACAACTGTGTGGGTTATGTTGTTTCATTCAGGATCTTAAAACTGGGTGGGAGGGGGGCTTCATTTGTATGTTATTCAAACTGAATCACCCCTTTAAAGTATTGCATAGCCCTACTGTATACATTCATTCTTTGAGAAATACATATAAAGATATTAATGATTTGATAATTGCATTGTGTAAAGGTAAGATGTTTATGGTTGCAGTATCATTTAAAGCAGTGTTGTCCAAACTTGGCCACTTTAAGATGAGTGGACTTCAACTCCCAGAATTCCCCAGCCAGCATTAAACCAGTGTTTGGTTTAACGAGGTTTAAACTGGTTTAAAGAGATGGTACAGGATGTCTCATGGGCATCCACAAAAGGACACAAAATATGTGTCATGACATCATGATGCAAAAACTGTGACTTACGCATTATTGTCAGGCATCAGGATGCAAGAACATAAGGGGGCTTTATGTCATGACATCTTTGCATGTGTCATCATTTTCACATGAAGTCTATTTACTGCAAATTCCAGAGATAGCATGGTCCACTTTTGTCCACTGTGCAAAGCCTGCCTTTAAAGGCATATTGCAAACACCATGTTGCAAAAGTGAGAGAAGGAGAAGTCTAGATTGTGATTAAGTCTAATTAGCCTCATCGATGTTCAGTTCAGTCCCTCCCTATTCCTTGCTAACTTACTCAATATTGTCTGCTAATAAATAATAACATTCAAATACATAAGAATATGTAGCAATTGTTAGATCCATCTTCCCCAACTTGGTGTCCTCCAGATCTGTTGGTTTGTCTGTACTGGCTAGGGACAATGGGAGTTACAGTCCAATACATCTGAAGGGTATCAGTTCACAATGGGCATATTAGATGGCCAATGTCATTGGATAGTCTAGCCAAAAAGAGACAGACAAGAACGCTCCCTCTATTAGGGACCCCACTCTAACTAAGAATGTTAGCTGAGTTATCAGATGCATATGATTTATTCACTGAAAGTTAATGGTTAGGTTTCAGGAGAAAACCAGTAGTTTCGACATTCATGTTATCAGTAGTTTGTCTCTTCCTAACAGAGAGATAATTTGTATTCAAGACTCAGATACTGCATTTACATCTAAAAAATGGCAAATAGGCAGGGAGACAGGCAGATAGGCAGAGATGGAGATATAATTGAAGCAATAGGCTGTAACAGCAAGCAAGTATAAAATGAGTCATGCTGCTTATTAAAGCTTTTTAATGCTGCTTTTACACTGAGATTCCTGTTAAAACTCCCTGATTAGGAATAGTATTAATTATTTAGCATTGTTAGAAAATGAACATTGTTTGAACTTTTGAAAACTACGCTTTCTTGATAAGAAAAAACAAACCTTTTATTAAAAAATGTAAAACCTCTGTCTGATTAGACTTTATATAACAAAGGGTCACAAACAGATTTTGGCAAGGTATACAATATCTTTTATATCAGCTCGATTCATTTAACTTGGTCTGTCTTTATGTATTTTATTTATTCTTACAATATGTTTAAATGACACTCTGATGTATATTCCTTTAATCTCTTATATTACCTTTAATTAGTGATCTGTCTAAACCTATGGTAAGACATTTTTCATTGCAAGGTGAAGGACTTTTATTTTAGGATATATTATCTTTACCCAGCAACCCATAAAGCTTCATCCTTAACCCATATTAGTGTGAGAAATATATACCTGGGAAAGGCACAGCCCACATCAAAAGCAAAGCACAGATTAAGTTAGGACAACAATTTAATTTTGGAGAATTAAGCAGGAAACATAAAAGGGAGAATTCCAACTTCTGAAAAACAACAAATAGGAAAACATGAATAAATGACCAAATAATTCAAACATCTGAAGCAAGACTGTCAAGCTTTTCTTGTTGATAAATTGCAGTGCCTTTCCCAGAGCTTTTCCAGAAACCATATTTGGGGATTAGTCATATGAGGAAAAAATATCTTTTGATATAACAGAACAGCATTTCTCAAGGAATTAGCTGGTTGTTGTGTTTTAGTTTTTGCCCCAGTTTATAGTGTTTCTTTCTCTTCCAGCTGTTATAAATAATATGTGGGCATATTTTTCATTCCACTGCATACACTCAATCGAATAGTGCCAGTCACAGAAATTGTCGTACATTTTTTTTTCTACCATTTTTCATTCAGCATTATGAAAAAGAATTTTGGAGATATTGTAGGTGGAGTGTGTCATTCTTGCAGTTAGTTACTTATGAGGTAGCCAAAGTTTCTGTGTGAATCTTCTGTTTTTCATTGTCCACTTGTTTTTGCAGTGGTCAGGAGAATCCTTGGCTTCCCATGCTTCAACTAAATCTCAGGAGAAGACCATTGCTACTGTAGTACATTGAGTATGTAGTGCTACTCTACTACATACTTTAGTAGCATTGTCCTGGGGATCCATATGGCCCCAACCTTACTTGCATGTAGAAAAACCATCAAAACCTGGCTTCCAAGTAGCCTGGGTGACACATGTGTTATGAAGTATTCCCCCTTGGAATGGAATGTCTTGTTTTCTGAATATCATCCTTGACATGGAATTGTGAGGTGGTTGTTAGTTAGAGAGAGATAGGTGAGAAAACTTATTCCACTGAGCTTTTTCAGTTGTGGTCTTACTATTTCCATTAAGAAAACATGTTGTTGGAGAATTTCTCATTCCCCTTGGGAAGGAGGGATTTTTTCCATCCCAACATTTGGTGTATAATTTTGAAATGTGTGGCCAGCTTTAGATTAAATAAATGAAATTTAAATCAATGGTTAGAAATGCTTCACAAAGTTATTTCTTAAGCAGCAAGTATCTATATGAGTCATTATATAAAATATTGTCAGGCCCAGCCCAGGAACAACGATGAAACAGTCCAGTCTAGTACAGTTCCTTTGTTAGCTTACACCTTATAGACAGAATCTTGCCAAACTAAATCTATACTACAGCAACTAGTGGATATACCCTGGGAGATTCTAGGGAGTGGCTATCCTGAATCTCTTACTCTTCTCACGCTCCCCTTGTGAATTATGTTGCCTCTTGTCTCCTTTCCCCTCCTGGAATGCACCCCCTCCTTCCTGACAGCCTTCATCTCCCACATCACTCTCCTCATAGATACATTCCATCACAAATATCCAGTGTTAAACAATTTCACTGTGGACAGGGCACCACTTTATTACAGTGTTAATATGTGTTTTCAAACATATTTTAAATTTACTCCATTTTCAGGAGTTTAAATAGGTGGTGGTGTTGGATTTGGTCATGGGCAAGGGAACTACTCCCCTATATGACCTCTAGATCTCTTCCTGTTAGGAAACCAGCCTTCTCTCAGTCCCATAGAAATTAATTTTTTTCCTGAATTAACATGGTTGGTGTGGATAGTCAGTTGGCCCCATCATGTTGGGAAGAAAAATAAGAGGAGATGTTCTGGGACTCCCACTGAAAAGTTAGTAATAGTCAAAATCATGTTCAAGTTACAGAAGGTTCTCCAAAAGGAAGGAGGAGGAGTACAATGGTAGGAGGTTGTATAACTGTGTTTTCTCAGGGAGGGAGAGAGAACAAATCAATTGAGGGGGTAAAAGGTGAAATATTTATACAAACTTCTAAGGGAGCTTAAACATCTGCAATACAACAAATTAGCAGATGTACAGAAAGGGGAGAGTTAGAAACCCAATCATTCTTTTTTTATCAATTTTTATTAAAAGTTTTTACATAGCTAAAAGACAAATACAGAAATATATAAAGAAAACAAAGAGATAATGAGAAAAAAGAAAAGGTACAGAAAAGAATAGAGTTAAAGAAAATAAAGGAAAAGATAGTTAAAGAAGTGACTTCTGCCCTTCTTTACAGCAGTTACAAACAAACTCGTTATCCCTCCTCCCTCCTGAACATTACAATAATCCCTTCAGCTCTTTATTCAAACTTTTTCAATCATCAGATCCAGAAATCACCATTTCACTTTTTTTTCCACTTGCAGCAAAAAGTCCATAAAAGGGTTCCGGTCTTTTATAAAAGTACTTATTGTCTTGTTCCTGACCGACCAGGTCAGTTTTGCCATCTCTGCTAGTTCTGCCATCTTCACAAGCCATTCCTCAGAAATCCAATAGTTCTGGACAATGTATTGACATAGTGGAAGCAAGGATAGTTTCCCAAGGCAGAAAGATATGGATAGAAAGGTATCAGTAAATAGTGTTGGTATAAACTAGATCAGTGTTGTCCAAACTTGGCCACTTTAAGATGAGTGGACTTCAACTCCCAGAATTCTGGGAATTCTGGGAACTGAAGTCCACTCATCTTAAAGTGGCCAAGTTTGGGCAACACTGAACTAGATCTAGTTAGACTCCCTTTGGTTTTCTTATCTCTCAACTTTAATATTTTTCTGTCCTACTTTTTATTTATTCTGCATTTTGCATAATGTTGCTTATCTCAAAAGGAATGGATATGTATGCATGCATGCATATTCTATGCATCTGAGAATATGTTTTAATATGTTATAGCAACTTTTTTTAAAAAAAATTAATATATATTTCTTAAATTGTAAGCAATACATTTATAGCATTTTGTGTGCTTTAAAAAAATCCAGTGGGGGTGGGGAGAAGGGCAAGAAGGTTGGCAGAAAAAGAAGCTGAGGGAAATGTTACCAACCCCTTATTCACTGAGAAGAATAGAAAAAAAACCCCAAATCCATAGGATCTGCCGTGCAAGGACACAGTAAGAATTTCTTTGGAGAGAAACATAAGATGGGCATATGATTAAGACTTTTCAAGAAGGTGCCATAGGCAGGATGGAAGCTAGTTCTAAAATGACATAAGGATTCAGAAACAATCATACAATTTTAAGAAATGCAGAGTCTAAATTATGTGGTACTTTTCCACAAAACCAAAAGGTAGAGAAAGACGCTTGAGATAAATGTCCTTCTTCAGTTATAAAGACATAGGCCATTAGAGATAAAAAGGAGGAGCTTCTCTCTGCTCTGCATTCCACATATTAATCTACATTAAAAAAAAAAAGAAGAACTTGTATATTTGAATACACAAACACATATACTAAAGTAATTTCTTTCAAACTCCTTTTTTATAATCCATCAACATTTGGAGTATCAAAACTAATCAAATGTCTATCTTTCTGTCTATCTATCTCTCTGGAACCAGACATGAACACAGACATGTTATATTTCATTATGTTGAACAGGCATGGGTAACCTGCAACAACCACCCTGATATTTCATTAATTAATTAATATTAAATAAGGATCTGGCAATTGCTAATAATTTGTTTCTTGCCAATCTGAAGTGGAAACATATGAAACCTGTCATGTCTGCCACAAATAGGCTTAACTTACTTTTTTAAAACACTCACTAAAGAATATCTGGGGGGAAAAAATCTTGGCCCCATATATGTTATGGTGACATTATCCCATTAACATTATCTATTCTATTCTATTCTATTCTATTCTATTCTATTCTATTCTATTCTATTCTATTCTATTCTATTCTATTCTATTCTATTCTATTCTACATATAAAAAGAGTAATAGAATAAACTGACACTAGGTCAACAAAATATAAAGACAGTAAAATCAAAGCACATACAGTAAACTATACTCAATGAGTAGAAATTCTAGATGTAGAAATACTCATCTTTTATTCATTATCTGTATTTTAGTTTTGAAACTACAATGAGGAATTTCTCCTTTATGGTCTTAGCACTGGAATCTGCCAACAGAATTGAAGCATTTTTAAAAAATCATTAAGTATTTCCTAAGCATTAAGAAAGCACTATCAAAATAAAAGAGATCTCATAAAAATTACAGTGTTAAACTCTGAACTACCAAGGCAGCTTTTCATGATTATTAATGGCAAATTATTTAGCCAGGCCATAGAAAAAGCATTCTGTATTTAGTATTATATAATGTTATAAGATTCGTTATGGGTTAATAACCAACTCAGCCCAGGCTGTAAATCATCACATCAGCTTCATTCACACACACTGAATATATGGCACAACAATAAGCCGTAATGTATACTGCCATAATAAAAAATTACTTCCAACAGTTTACAATATAAATAAACTATAAGAAATACACAATTAAAAAAACCCAATAAAAACAAATAATAAGCAACTACTCATGGCTAACCTGGTCTCTGTAGCA
Organism: Python bivittatus; assembly: GCF_059951505.1. Classification (NCBI taxonomy): domain Eukaryota; kingdom Metazoa; phylum Chordata; class Lepidosauria; order Squamata; family Pythonidae; genus Python; species Python bivittatus. The sequence continues at coordinate 38,374,752 of NW_028277035.1, read as the reverse complement.
GCATCCACTTGACCCTTAAAAACTCTACATTAATGTTCTGTTTTCTCAGCTTTCCAAAAAGATGCTACTCTAGATTCCAGCTGAGCGTCCAGGTTAAGCTGTTCCATAACCTCTGGGCTCCCACTGTCTTCATTTCATATATGTGGGGAACCTTGACTATCCCCACTGGAATAAGAACACAGGTTAGACTGGTTACACATGGAGGAGGCGGTCCTAGAGATACCTGGATGCCAAGGCATATAGGGCTTTATAGAATAAAAAAGCAGCACTTTGAATTGTACATAGATACATATCAGAAGCCACTACAATGTTTGCAAGTTCCAAAGTTATCGAATTTGATTTTATGCACGGTAGGTAATGCAAGTGTGTATGTGTGTATCATGTCCATATTTTTATTACTAAAGTTCAGCAAAACAACTGAAACATTTGATGTGCCACTGAATTAATCCATACAAAATAGACTGGATGATAAATCCCAATCCCACATGATAGAAATGGTTTACTTGTTTAATTAGTTGCCAATCTAAAGATCACTTCTGCTCAATTTGGGAAAGTCTTCACAATGCAGTTTACCAACTTTTCTTCAATCATTTCCATAGTGAGTTGTAAGTATTTTAGGAGTGACTCAGGATGTTGGGAGCGGGATCTCAGGAAACAATGAAAGATACAGAAAACAATGAAAGCAGAGGGTGAAAAGGCTGAGGTAGGAAGCATTCGATCCAAGGCTACAGAAAACAATTTTGTAAACATATCTCAAGTCACTCCTAAGGCCATCAAAAGACTGACCAAGTATCTGTTAACTCAGAAAGGTAACCTCTTATGCAAGCCTTTGGAATGATGAAAACAGAAGGCAAAGTAATTACAAGTCTGAGAGCTTTTACAGACATGCTGTAAATCTTCAGACAGTAGCTGAGACTCAGATGAAGGTTGGCTATTTAAACAGAAAGCAATAAAAGCTGCCAGGGCGAGTTCAAAGAGAGGTTGCTTGTCTTGTAAATTATGTAGTAGTAGTAGTAGTAGTAGTAGTAGTAGTATCTTTATTATTTATTTTATTTATTTCTATTTATTAATCAAATTTATTTAGCTGCCCATCTCACCAGAAGTGACTCTGGACAGCGTACAACAACCAAATAAAACCACAATATAAAACAATAATGATAAAACACTCATTGTAAAAATATAACAATCATTATTAAAACATTGAAAAATCATTGAAAAATTAGAATATATAAACCACAAAAGAGAGAGAGAAATATAGCAACCACATATCACCCATAATTGGGGAGCTACTTTAAAATATCACCGGTTCCCTGGGACCCCCAAGCCTGGTGACATAACCAGGTCTTGAGGGCTTTCCTGAACATTAACAGAGGTGGAGCTAGCCTAACTTCAGGGGGAAGAATGTTCCATAAGGCAGGTGCCACGGCAGAGAAGTCTCTCCTGGGACCCACCACATGTAAGTCCCTGGCGGATGGCACCTGCAGCATGCCTTCTCTGCCAGATCTGATGGGACGGGCTGACGTAATCAGGGAGAGGCGGTCCCTCAGATAACCCGGTCCCATGCCATGAAGGGCTATAAAGGTCAAACCAGCACCTTGAATTGGACCCAGAAACAAACTGGCAGCCAATGCAGCTTGCAGAGCAGAGGCATGACATGCGCTGATCTGGAGGCACACATAATTGCCCACGCTGCTGCATTCTGCACCAGTTGAAGCTTCCTGGTACTCTTCAAGGGTAGCCCCATGTCCAAATCCGTTTCTTGGCTTGTCTTTTGTATTCCCATTTTGATAATCTCAATTTTGTTGTCTTCCATGCCTTCAAACTCTATAATGTCTATGTCAGGTAAAGGTTTTTTAAAATCTTTCTCATCTTCTTCTAAAAGTTTATCCATTGAAGTCTGTATCCTTTCTGAGATTATTAATTTATTAATATTATTAATATGTCAGCCCATGTAAAAAACTCTTTAAGATAAGAAAAAGTTATAGATGGCTTAGCCATTTTAATTCTTTTCTGCCTGGTCCTTTGTTTCCCACTAGTGTCCATTTGCAACCTTCATCAAGCCTCAATTCCTAAGGTGGATTTAGTTCTATTTCAGTCATTCCCCACAAGTATATTATTTAATTATATACTTGTTTTTCAAGTTCAAGCAAAAATAACTAATATTCCAGATATCTCTGGTCTCCCAATCCATTTAAAACTTCCTTAAATCTCTCTCTCTCTCTCTCTCTCTCTCTCTCTCTTTTCCTTTTTGCCAATTGCATATAATTTTAAACTCTTTAAAGTCTATTTAACATTTCTTAGATCCAAAGAAGAAGGTAAAACTCACCAGGTGTCAAATTAAGCTTGCCATTTTGAAGGTCTGTGATATCCATAAAGTGGTTAAATTAAATATTTCCAAAAGTAATTAGAAAGTGAATTAACTGCCTTAGTGTCCATGAAAGGCTCTGCCACCGCTGACAGCAAAAATGTCATCTCCCTTGGCTCTTGGTATTCAAGCCCACAAGGAGACCACTGTTTTACGGTCTCCTCCTGAAGAGCTGCCATTCAGAATGCTTGTGGGCAATCTCCTGATCTCTCCTTCTCTGGAGAAATTCGAAGGACCGGTCTACTCGCTGGTCTTTCATTCTTCACAGTAGTAGTTGTCTCCGCTCTTTTGCAGAGACGTCTTCAGTCAGCCATGGCTCATACTGGAAGTGTAGATGCATTTGAATATGATTGAAAGTTCCATTGAGACTCAGTCTGGAAGCTGAGAACTTCTGCAAAACAAGGAAAAAACTAAGGCATCAAAATGAGGCTATCAAACATTCTGCTAAATAACAGTGAATGTTGCACATTAATTAAGGAGCATAGCTCATTAGGAAAACTTGCTAGACTAGTGAGCAGGATAAGGACTGAGAAGCAGGTGTCTTTCTCCTGATAAAGATTATGTGTTCTATAGAATGTCTCTTCCTTAGTCAAATAATAAATATAAATGAGACCAGTGTGAATATTTTTCATGGCACAAAATAATCTTCTCTTTTTATTGCTGCTGCCCCAAATCTTTAAAAAAGTAACAGATCAAAAACTGATGTGAGTAGCTCATCAACTTAAATTGAGATGGCTTAAAAACATTCCATTTTTTAAAAAATGTGACTGTAGAAAAATGGGCATGGATATTCCTGCATTTCTTCTCATTGATTCATCACAGAACTGTCTAAATCATGAGTCCCAGCTTTTCCAAACAGCTGCCCTTTAATTAATGATTAAAATATAAACTATTTCTTCTTCAGCATAGGTAAGGAGAGTTAATGACACCTGTCACAAAACATCCAGTATGTTTTTCAAATAAGGAGCAAAACACCTCCTAATGTTAGAAGGAAATTTGCATGTATCAGCTTTCTGCAGCTATAAACCTATTAGGGGCAATAGATACAGATAGGTAGCAGAAAGACTTTCTGCATCTTATTTTCTTGTCTAAAAGACTTACTTTTCATGTCTTACTTGACATGTACCTTCGATTGATAAGATTCTCGGGGCTTTTGCCATTTCCCTTTTCTCTCAATTCAGCTCTTTTCCTCTGCTAACTCTGACCTGTGTAGTTCAGATTCTCACCTGGATCGCTCTCCGCTGCATAATGGAGGACCACGCACTACAGATCCTCCATCTACAGCACTCTCAGCTGTAGACAGATATAAGTGACAGGCTTCCTTTTACTGTGTTATTTCCTAAATAGCTTTATTTTCTTTCACATAAGTGCTAGCCATTTTTGTAGCACATAAAAATGATACTCCTAACTTTAATGTTTCTCTCTCGAAGCATTCTTTCTGCTATAGAAAACTACCGGCTATCCAACAGAAACTCGGTGGCAGATCTGAATCTTTCTCATGTTTACTTTCAGCAATCCTCAGAAAAATGCTAGGACTGCCCAGTGTCAATGAGTGAGCTTCATGGTTCAACTTTGAATGTCTGAATCCTTGTGAGAAACTTTATCTTACACAGGCTCTAGATATTCTTATTGTCAATTTTTTGAAAATAGAGAACCCATGTTGTCTGACCCAGAACTTTGATTCCCTAATTTCTAAGGTATCAGCTGCTTATTGTTGACAACAAGACATTGGGCATATATACAGGGTGTTCCAAAAGTACATGCCCATAAGCCAATTATATTATGTTTTATTAATTAACCTTTTTTCCCACAGAAAATGTTACTGTGCTTAGAAGCGTTCAGAGGTCATAGATCAAATGAGTCCTTACACAGTAGTATGGCAACCAATCTGAGCATTTAATGTAATTTATATCATAAATTGTCTATGGAGCCTGACTTTGTCTATGAGGCCTGACTTCTGGTACACCCTGTTTATTCTCAGAAGCATCCTTTTCTCTGGAGAGAAATACAGAAAGGGACAGAGAGAACATTATGATAAAATGAAAACATAAAAATTGCCTTCTTAGGTCAAAGCCAAAAACAGCCTTAGGTAGTCCATCTGATTACTACACATAAACACATGTCCTTGCATGCTGATAGCATTCTGTTTCTTTCAGCAACCAAGGCCAGTTTATTAGGACCGTGCAAAGCTTCAAAGGGGTGTTTCATTTCCATGAAGGTTCAAGTGAAATACCCCTATCAAAGTGTCTCCATACAGATCCACAGTGTCCTGCTGCAATTAGCAGAGCAGAACAGCCACAGCACTTTACTTTGTTCATCAAAAGCGGCTTCTGATAGCACCTAGACAACCTTGGCTGCTCAAAGAGGTATGCAAAGTCAGATCTGATTAATACTTTGATAGATGTCTACCAGGAACTCTCACAACTGGGAAGTTAAAGGGAAAAAATAAATCCAGAAGGCAATAGCAAGCCACTTGCATATTGTAGTCAAGAAACTACATCAATGTGTCCATGAAGTCAGGAGAAGTTGAGCTCAACTTGAAGGACTTGGTGACTGGACTGCCTGTTAACCTAACCTTTTTAACATCAGAACACAAGCCAAAATAAAGTATTTGATGTTCTTTCCTGGAAAGTCCCATTCCTGTACCCCACCCCTTGGCTGCTACATGGTTAAGGCACATGTTGATGCAAACTGATGATGTGAAACCAATTTCCATGTAAGATAGATATTTGTTACCAAACAAACATGCCAGTATCTCATTTCAAAGAAAGAAATGTATGGGTTTTTTAAAAATTCAGTATCATTTTATTTATACGCAAATGTTTGCAGACTTAATTAACTGGTTCATTAAAACTCAGTTTATTATGTAAGATTGATTAATTGGGAATGGTTTGGCAGATCAGAATTGCAGAGATTCAGGTGCACTTGGGAGGAAAGTAGAAGGAATTGTGGATTTAAGGCTGCTCACAGGCCTTATGCCTTACTGGAATATTATGGGATGGTGGTGGGTGATAGCCTATTTTCAGCTGAATATCTCTTGCTTGTCTTCTGTGACTCTTTGACTATGGTTCACTATGGCTGAAGCCAGAATCTCTAGGATCTTGCTGCTTTTGTAAAAAATGAAATGTTGTTCCATAGGTCTGCCTCTTTTGGATTTAAGTCTGATATCATGACACAGGTACAAAAGGGGCAGGGCTTGTGTCATAACAACATGACACTATTTTCACCATCCTGGCCTCTTGTCCCATCACCTCTTCCACAGTTAAGACTGAGGTGGAGATGGGTTGCTTATATCTTTCCCCTCCACAAAGTAGAGATTTAACAAGTTTCCTCACTAAATATGTCATCTTTTGCCCACTTATTCTGCTCCATGTTGGTACTGGACAGCCAGTTGGGATAATAACCTCCAATTGTTTCTGATTTTCATAGCAAAACAAAGTGTAGATGCAACTGGAAAACAAGTGATAATTATCAGTTATCTGGAGGGCATTTGGCAAAATGAAGGCAGAAAAAGTGAGAGTAGTAGCTTGGGCAAGTAAGAACAAAAAATGGACAGATAGGATAGTCAGTAAAGATTAGATCAGGCCATATTTGGTGGTGGAAGACACAGATTTGGTTGAACAGTAGTCTTTGCCAAAATGCAACTCGTGATGCTGCACTGTGTGGAAGAAAATTTGACATGTTTAGCTGTTTGTGCTTCTGAGTTGTACTGCCAATCTAAGCACGTCAGGAAAGAAATCAGAAAGGAGTCTGGTAATTTAAGCCTGATATGTACAAATAAGGTTCTGCAGTGATGAGGTAAATAAATCAGTGGCTCTTTGACAAATGTTGACTTTGAAAAAAATATTGCCTTGTTAATTCATCCCTATTACCTTGCCTGACAATAACATTAAAACTGTGAGTTAGTGGTTTTTCTATGGACATAAATATGACACCAACTTATCTGAAACAGTCTGTTAAAAATTATTACAATGTTACTTAGTACTTCATGTGTGTATATGGGTACCAATGCATGCTTTGTCCCAAAACTGGAAGGATAAACAATTTGCGTGTTTCATTATGTGAGCCAAGCTTGCCACAATTGATGTAAAGGAAACCAATTATAATGTCGGAAATTGACTTACCAAAGACAGATATGTATCTCCCTTGTGAGCATCAGTTGCTACTACATGGTTTGCTGATTTGATCTTGGGTTGCAACTCAGAGCTTCCTGACTATTCATTTTTTATTTTGTAGATGATGTCCATTTATATCATTAATGTTGATGACACTCCGTCTTCCCCTTCATGGATTATTACTTTGTAGCAGTCAAGTGACTTGTGCAGGGATCAGACTAAATATTTATTTAATTATTAATCAAATTGATATGGCCACCCATCTCACAAGAAGTAACTCTGGGCAACATACAACAGTCAAATAAAATAACAAATATACAAAAACAATCATCATAAAAATATTTAAAAATTGTTATTAAAAATTAAACTATTACTAAAAATTAAAAATATATAAACAACAAGGCACAGAGAAAGTGAATATATCAACCTTAATAGTGGAGCTATCTAAGAATGTCTCTGGTTCCCTGGGACCTCCAGGCCTGATGACATAACCAGGTCTTGAGAGACTTCAGGAATATTAACAGGAATGGAACTAACCTGACTGGTGGTGGTGGTGGTGGAGGGAGAATATTTCATAAGGCGGGCACCATGGGAGAGAAGGCCCGCCTCCTGGGACTCACCAAATGTAAGTCCCTTGCAGATGGTACCCATAACATGCATTCTATGCCAGATTTAATAGGACTGTTGTAATTGGGGAGAGGTGGTCCTCAGATAACCTGGTCCCGTGTCATGAAGGGCTTTAAACGTTAAAACCAGCACCTTGAATTGGACCCAGAAGCAGACTGGCAGCCAGTGCAGCTTGCGGAGCAGAGGTGCTATATGTGCCATTCTAGGAGTGCACATAATTGCCCCACCACTGCATTCTGCACCAGTTGAACCTTCTGGATACTCTTCAAGGGCAGCCCCATGTAGAGTGCATTACAGTAGTCCAATCTGGAGGTGACTAGGACATGAGTGACTGTGAGCAGACCCTCCTGATCCAGGAATGGGTGCAACTGGCACATAACATGAAGCTGTGCAAAGGCCCTCCTAGCCACAACAGCCACCTGCTCTTTGGGCAGGAGTTGTGAGTCTAAGAGGACCCCCACATTGTGTACCAGTTCTGACTGGGGCAATGCAACCCCCTCCAGCACCAAAGATGGCATAGTCCCAGAACCAGCAGGCCCCCAACCCAAAGCAACCCCATCTTGCCAGAGTTCAGCTGAAGCCTGTTGTTCCCCATGCAGACCCTCACAGCTTCCAGGCACCAGGATAAGATGTTCACTGCTCAATATGATCAGTGAAGAAGAAATTGCAACTCATTCCAGTATTCAGTGTTAACATGTTACTAGAGGTTGAGTCCAACAAGTCAGAAAGTATCCAATGAGCTATAGGGAAGAGTAGAAGGCAAGTTCAAGTAGCAGTGGTTCTTATCATACAGCTGAATTAAAACCAAAAGGATGTCCAGCCAATTACATGGGCAGAGGCAAAGAAAATGATGCTGCAAAGTTACAGTATACAGTACATATATTTGGTAGGCTGAATATCAGAACCATGAAATCGAGGCAAATTTGCCATTGGCAGGGCAGAAATCTCAAGACTGTACATTGAAATTCTGGGGAGCAGCCAAATAAAATGACCTAGAATGGGTCACTTTACATCAGAGGAACATCAGATGCTATATTATGGCAAGAAAATCATAGAAGAAATGGAGTAGCTATCATTATTTGTAAGGCCACCCATAGTCATTATGAAGCCCAAAGCAAGCCAATCAATATTAGCAAGATCTAAGTCTATGTTCTAACCATAGATGCTGAATGTCGTGGCTGTATGGGGGAGTTTCAGGATCAAACAGGCAGAATCATGGCACACAAAAAGCATCTTGTGGACCAGTTCAATTTGTTCATTTGCAACTTTACAAAATATAAAACTTGGGAATGCAGCTAAAGCATATTGAACAGATCTTTAAATTCCCTCCCCGCTTCCCTATTCCTGTGGGTTGTGCACTAATTGGAATGAGGTAAAAGCAGTAAATCACATTGTGACTCTAATTGCTCAGTGATTTCTGTGCCTACAAGCTATATCTAAGCTTGTATAGCTAAATTCCCCTTAGAATCAATCAATCAAGCATTTCAGATAAAGCATACCTGGTAATTTCTCATAGTTACTAGATCTTCACGTCATTCTTCATAAAGTAGATTGATTCCTCAAAGGATGGTCCTCCTCCATTTTTGGTGATCTTCCCTTCATCAAAGAACCCTCTTCAATGGTCTTTGGTCCACCCTGGAATTTTCAGATCTTCAGAAGGCAAAACTTCCTATATCCAACTTGGAGAGAGAGATTGTAAATGTTACCTATTTTGTTCCCAGTTAATTCTCAAACTGAGCTTATCAGGGACAACTTGCTGTATATGTCTGGGAGAACATGTGACAGAATTGTGGACAATGTTTAGCTGCTCCATTTAGTCACAAAGAAGAAGCAGATTTATTGTGACTTGCAACACCTTGGTGACACAATACAAACAAACAACAACATAGTAAGAATAGAAAACTGGAATGCTAACAGCATCTAATAGAAAAAATTAGCCTTGGTATACTAAATGAAGCAGGAGGTTAACAGTGTTCCTCCAAGAAAATGCAATATTTATAGCAAATACATTCTTCCAACAACTTAAAATATGACTCAGAGAACCACAAAACTGTACAATTGGAAGGGCCCACAAGGAACCTCTAGTCCAGTGGTGCCAAAGTCAAATAGAAGCAGGGGCTACTAAACTGAACATAAGGGCTGCATATTGACTTTGAAAACTACACGTCTATACTTATTTTTTTATTAATGCATCAACACAATAACCAGATAGGCACCAGATAAAACTAAAACATAAAAAAGAAACATATTATTATTATGAATTTAATGATTTCTTCTCAATATTTGTGCACATTGATATATATTTGTGTGCATACTCTCTCTATACACACACACACACACACAAACACACACACACAACATCCACCCCACATTGAACTTCCTCCTGGTCTACCACCAAATTATTGCACAAACCACCCCCACACCTCCTGCTTCCACTTATCACCTCTCAGCAATATTTTGTCTAAATTTTGCCATCCCATGTGTGGGGGAAAAAAAAAGTTTTGTGCGGTTTTCCCCAAATCAAGTACAGATTTGTGCACCACAATTCAAGAATATGAGTAAATTGCAAATACATGTAACAGTGAAATGTGAAAATGCTTATGCATTTCTTAGTGAAATTATAGAAACTAGAAAGTATAGTAGTATGTCACATACACGCTTGAACGTTGTGCCTTCAAGTCATTTTGGATCCCTGATAATTGCCCCCTACACATTTCTTGGAAGCATTTTTCAGAAGTGACTTGGCAGTTTTTTCTTCCTAGGGGTGAGAAAAGTGACTGTCCCAAGATCACCCAGCTAGCATCATGCCCAAAGCAGGACTAGAACTTACCATCTCCTGGTTTCTAATTTGACACCTTAACCACTGCACCACACATACATGCTTACAAATTATAAAACTCCCTAGTCACTGATAATTGCAACCAACATTTTGTAAGCATTTAACTTCCTCCCTCCCTCCCTCCCTCCCTCCCTCCCTCCCTCCCTCCCTCCCTTCCTTCCTGAATTATGATATTGTAATGAAAGAGAACCAGTTTAGTGTCATGGTTAAGGAATCAGTCTAGAAACTGGGAGACTGATTTCTAGTCCAGCCTTAGTTGCAAAGCCAGCTGGGTGACCTTGGGCCAGACACTCTCTCTCAGCCCTGGGAAAGAGGCAATGGCAAGCCACTTCCAAAAAATCTTGCCAAGAAAACTGCAGGGACTGGTCCAGGCAGTCACCAGAAATCAAAAACTGACCTGAAGGCAGAGAGAAGAGAAGAGAAGAGAAGAGAAGAGAAGAGAAGAGAAGAGAAGAGAAGAGAAGAGAAGAGAAGAGAAGAGAAGAGAAGAGAAGAGAAGAGAAGAGAAGAGAGGAAGTAAGGAAGGAAGGAAGGAAGGAAGGAAGGAAGGAAGGAAGGAAGGAAGGAAGGAAGGAAGGAAGGAAGGAAAGAAGGAAAGAAGGAAAGAAGGAAGGAAGGAAGGAAGGAAGGAAGGAAGGAAGGAAGGAAGGAAGGAAGGAAGGAAGGAAGGAAGGAAGGAAGGAAGGAAGGAAGGTATTTGAATCACCCCCTCTCTTTCATTTTCCCCCATTCTTTCCTTCTTCTCTGGATGTACAGTGGCACCTCGGGATACGAACGCCTCTACTAACGAACATTTCGGGTTACGACCAACTCGGGATACGTCCAGAGTCACGGAATGGATTAAGTTCGTATCCCGAGGTACCACTGTATTCTGAACTTATTTAAACATTAATTATTATTAATTTAAAAATAGAAATGTTTATAAAGTTAACCATGATCAAGAACCTTAAGCAGCCTGACACTCAACAGATTTCAGCCACTCAATCTTTTTTTGAAGGCAGGAGAGAAATTAATTCAAACTGTTTTGGAGAGAGGGGCTCCTTCGTGCACTGGAAGCTCTGAGGTCTGGAGCAGGCTGGCTACCAGCAGAAGGCTGCCTGCCAGAGCACCTGTGCAGGGCAGAGGAACAAGCTCACTGCCTCAGCTTAACTGCAGCAGCGGGGGCCCTTGAGGCTGCAGCAGAGCAGACTGAGAGGGAACGTCTGTCATGCGGTGCTGCGGCTCAGCCTGTGCCCCAGCAGCGCCAAACAATCTTTGCCGCTGCAATTAAGCCAAAGCAGTGAGCTTGTGCAGGATTCCTTGCAAGTCTTGAGTTTTGGGGATTGGGGATTAAATGTATTTAGTTTTAAAATATACTGCTATCTATATTTTGCTGTATTTTTATTTCATTTTCTTAAATATTACCCAATTGCATTTTAGTCTGGTTTGGGCTGCACTGGGGAGTGTTGTGAGCCGCAGGCAACACGCAGGCCATGTGTCTGACACCTCTGCTCTAGACTAAATCTTTGCAATGTGGATGAAAACCAACTAAGCCATCCACAAGGGGTAGGTGTTTTTAAGCTTCTTCTTAAAAACCTTCTGAGATGGAGAACCCACAACCTCCCTATGTTGACTATTCCACTCTGTAATAGTCCAGATGGACAACACTGAAATCAAATTGGCTATATTTTCTGCAAGCAAATCCTATTCAGTCAGTAAAAGCAAGATCTGGTCCTGACTGTAGCTTGGTTCAAACTCACCATAAGTGCCGTTAGGGAACCTAATTTTCATTTAGGAAATCACCCAACAGCAGGCAGATAATTATCTTCTTTGTAACCATCTGTTGCTACTAAATGGATTGTTGATTTGATCCGGGGTTTCAACTCTGAACTTCTAGAGCTATGTCACTTTGTATCATTAATCTGAAAGACATATCTAATTCCCATTCTTATGGGAATTCAAAAAAAAAATTCACTTCTGCTCTATAATGAAGTAAATGGAATACAGCATATGCTCTTCATAGCCCTTCCCACATTTTTTCTGGTGTGGCTGAAATAGATTTGGGAAAAGGTGAAGCAAAGTTTGCATATCCACAGTATTAATAAGTCTCAACATTTCAGGGGATTTTTTACTGCAGTTATGACTTGGATCTAATGTGTGGAAAGATTTGTACTAAGTGCTTTAAACTAATTTAGTCTGATTCTCCCCAAAGGGTTCGGAAGATGAAATTTCATGCCCAGCTTTTTGTCTCTGCTGAAGGTACACAGCTCTCTTGGGATGCGTACAGAGCAGATCATCTCAGAATAGAAATACCTCTCACTTAGGTACATTGAAATTATCAAACTTTATAATCTAGTGCTATGGATAAATAGATAATCTGAGCTAAGCCCAGGAAATTGCCTAGATTTCACTTAAACTCTCTCAGTGGGATGGAATGGAATTATGAAGGCCGGGCTCAGGGAGATAAACATTTTCTTAGCTCGCTGGAGGAACGTGGGAGCTACAAGAGGATGAGACTGGCACCTCCCTGAGGAATTCACACTATTGTGGCTGACTGACTTGGGAGATGGGGTTTCAGTCTGGGAAGATTCTTGCTAGAGGTTGTAGCTAATAAACATAGCTGAACTGAATTTGCATTGTCTCTTGGAGTTCTTTGGGCTCCTCCGGCAAGCTAAGAAAATGTTTATCTCCCTGAGCCTGGCCTTCATAATTCCATTCCATCACACTCAGGCTGCATTGGTAGAGAATTGCTTGGATGACTTCTTAGTAACTATAATGAGAAAAATCAACAGGCCCCTATACAAAACATTGTTGAAATGTTTGCAGAATAGAATGGATGTTGTAGATATAGTAGCTGCTTTAGAGAAGAGGAAGACAGCTTATCTTGGGGAATGCGTACAACTGTGTGAAGTTTCAATGTGATTCAAAAGTAATTTGATTTTCCCCTTGGAATCAAATCTTTGAACTGAATTCCAGATTGCTCTGATGAATCCAGTCAGGTGTTTTTCCATCAGTTTAGTGATTCAGTGGACTTCTATGAGTGGAGAGAGAGAGAGAGATTTTTTTTTAATGCAATCAAAGCAACGACTTGAACCAAATAATTCAAGCAGACAACCACTTTGCTCTGCTGGCAGTCCCAACAGAAATGTGGAGCCTTGCAAAATATATAGCTAATGTGCATTTCTGAAAGGAGATTCTTTGTTCACCTAAGGCATGCTGTACAGCTTTCCATTACACGTGTCAGGGTTAATGTTGCTAAAAGAAACTTGGAAAGCATTTAGGAAATAAATATTTAATATCTCAAACACATTTTTAAAAAGAGTTGAATCAGTTGGTTAGATGCACATTTCTATGAACCTTGGGGAGGATATCATCAAGATAGTGTAATGTGTGCCTCTAGGGGGGTACACGTTACACCTCTGCTTCGCGGGCTGCACCGGTTGCCAGTTTGCTTCCAGGTCCAATGCAAGGTGCTGGTTTTGACCTTTAACCTTTGACCTTCATGGCATGGGGCTGGGTTACCTGAGGGACCACCTCTCCCCAATTACATCTGCCCATCCCATCAGGTCTGGCAGAGAAGGCATGCTGCGGATCCATCTCTGCTGTGGTGCCTGCCTTGTGGAATCTCCTCCCCCCGGAAGTGAGATTAGCTCCATCTTTCTTTCCTTAAGTCCCTCAAGACCTGCTATGTGATCAGGCCTGGGGTTCCCAGGGGACCGGGGAGATTTTATGATGGCTCCCTTATTAATTTTATCCCCTCCTGTTTTTGTGTGTCTTTACTGTTTTTTTTATATATAGTTTTTTTTAATGTATTTATTTTTTAATTGTTGTATGCTGCCCAGAGTCACCTTGTGTGAGATGGGTGGCTATATAAATATGATAAACAAACAAACCAACAAACCATAGGGAGAGGGAGAGATGAGAGAGCCAAGGGACATGGTTCCAAAGGCAATCCTTCTCTGCAGCAACTCCCTGCTTTGGAGATTTTGGAGCTGTGCTAGGTACCCACTTTACTGACTTTCTGCAGAGCTTCAAAGTGGTCCTCATTCAGCTGCCTTTCAGGGACTGATTATCACTATTGGTTGATGTTTCATTTTGGATGGCTCTCTTTTAACTCTTTTTGGAAATTCAGCAATACATTTTCAGATTTCTAGGCTGACCAGTCTAGAAATCTTTGTAAATTAAGAGGGACAGGTTCTTATCCATTTATTTTTCTTTAACCAGTTGAGACAAAAGGATCCACAGATCCTCCCAGGATGAAAAAGAATGCTTGCTGGTCTGATTTATATTAGCTTGGTTTGCCTAGCAACCTTGTGATATTTGCTTGACTAGAATAGCAGGCATGTATTTTTTGCTCTGATTGCTAATTCTAGACTGTTACAAGGTGCTTTTACAAAGTAAAATTAATCCTTTTACCACTTATGCCACTGATTTTTGAGTTATTTATGAGTATTTGTCAGCTTCTGCAATATTGCTAATGGAGTGGCTCTAGGTCTGTTGCAAGGAGAAAGGGGGGAACTGGTGATGGCTGGAAGGTAGAAGATCATCTTGTATTTTTTATTTATCTTCTTTCAGAAGGGAAACAAATCCTTATCTGATTATTGTTGTGCCATTAGTGGAAGGAGGAAGCTATAGCTCAGGATAGCTAAGGAGGGAGTAAAAGAACACTTAGCTAATTTAAATGAATGCAAGTCTCCAGGGCCAAATTGATTATAGTCCAGGATTCTGAAGGAACTAGCAGAGATAATTACAGAACTGCTAACTAATCTTGCAGAATTCCTGGAGAACTGGTGAGGTCCCAGAAGACTGGAGGACAGCCAATGTTTCTAATCTAAAAAAAAAAAAAGGAAGGAAGGAAGGAAGGAAGGAAGGAAGGAAGGAAGGAAGGAAGGAAGGAAGGAAGGAAGGAAGGAAGGAAGGAAGGAAGGAAGAAGATTCAAAAAATTGCAGCTTGATATCTATATCAGGTGAGGTTCTTGGGCAGATCATTAAATGATTTGGTGAATACATGAACAGGAATGCAGCAATTAAGAAGAGAAAGTATAGATTTGTCACAAATAAACTTATATCCTTTTTGACAGAGTTACTAGCTTAACAGATCCAGGGAATGCTGTGAACATCCAGGTTAGATATTGGGAGAAATTTCCTGATGGCAAGAGGCATCAATTGATAGAACTGGCTGCCTCATGAAGAGGCATTTCCCTTTCACTGGAAGTCTTCAAACAGAGTAGATGACCTTCTGTCTGAAATGCTTTAGGAGATCCTGTTCCAAGTAAGAAGTTAGACGGGATTACATTTGAGGTTATTTCCTACTCTACATTTCTATTCACTTATGATAAAAATAAATATAATGCAACTGCATAGTATCTGGATACTTTGGTCAGTTTTTTGTTTGTAGTTTTGCTTTCACTTGTTTGTGTGTGTATTTTTTGTGTATTTTTTGTGTATGTATGTACAGTGGTACCTCGGGTCACAAATTTAATTTGTTCGTGACTCTGGTTGTGACCCGAATTGGTCGTGACCCGAATCAAATTTCCCCGTAAGGTTCAATGTAAATACGGTTAATCCGTTCTGAACCATATGTATTTTTTTTTAAACCACAAAAATATGACACAAAGTACAGTACAGTATGAAGAGAGAGAGAACACTAACCTTGCTTGAGGTGTGGAGGACAGGAAGGCAGGTGGGGAGGCAGTTATTGTTTGGAGGGAGAGTCCCCCTCCCTACAGGAAGCCACGACCATGTGTCACAGCAGGGAAAATGACCGCGGATCCTGTTCGTCACCCGATGCGGAGTTCGCGAACGGAAGCAAAATTTTGCGAACGGTGCTGTTCGTGAACCGAATTGTTCGTGAACAGAAGCGTTCGTGACCCGAGGTACCATTGTATGTTTTAAACACGATGGCTATGGATCTGCATGAATGTAGTACTATATCATGGAAATTTCCAATTTCACATATGTATAAAGTGCAGCACCAGCCAGTCCACAGCTCTCTCAAATTATCTTTGTGGGTGATCTCTTTCTGATGTCTTTATTGCTCTTACTTCTTTAGAGTATAACACCAAATCACTAAGGACTAAATGGCTACACGTTGCAAGCTTTATTTTTAGATTTTTTTATGGCTACAGCTTCTAGCTCAGAAAAATGAATCATAGCAGAACTTCAATTAAGCTTTAGCATTTAGTTTGTATTCTTCCCCTTTTGGATTGTCAGCTCTTCACAAGATAAGGATTTTGTGGGTGGTCTCACATCAAAAATTCAGATTTTAGGCTTGATTCCTCCCCCTTCCTTAACTCTACCTCTTGCTCAGTATGCATTTCTTTCAGGAAAGCTGATGTGAATAGCCAAGACAGGCTTGATCAACACATAATTTGATTTATGCATCTAGCCAATGAGTATGTGGGGAAGGAGGAGCTTACTCCTGAAGAGACTCTTCACACGGAAAGAATTATAAAAACAATAGCAAATGTATAGAGACACGTCCACATACTCTTCTCTTAGTTCCCTGAAGCTTCAAGTCTGAAAGGAGATTCTCTAGATGTGTGTTTCACCACCTCTCCTGCTTTCCCCTTCTCTCTCATTTCTATTTTTAATACTGAGAATCTCAAGCATACAACTCTTGGGTGATTTCAATAAAACTGGAACTAGGAAAGAGATTTTCTACCCACAGGTCCTACAATGGATTGTACCACAAATATAATGCAATATGTTCACAGGATGGAAGAACCAGAACCACTAAGAAAATATTTAAATAGCACCGAGGACTATCTTGTTTTTCTATTTGGACCAAAACGCAGCCACCTGTCACTGCCTATGACTTGGGTTTATGCTCTGATCTTTATAGTTGGTGTGTCCGGCAACCTTTTAGTGTGCCTGTGATTCTCAAGCACAGGAACATGAAAACACCCACTAATTACTATCTCTTCAGCCTTGCTATTTCAAACCTGCTGGTATTGCTCTTTGGATGCCCTTGGAAGTTTATGAATTGTGGAGCAACTACCCTTTCTTATTTGGACTAGTAGGCTGCTACTTTAAAACAGCTTTTTTTGAGACTGTGTGCTTTGCTTCCATCCTGTCTGTCACCATGGTTAGCATAGAGATAGGGGGCAGTTCTTCACCCCTTCTGAGCCAGGCTGAAAAATACACAGCGGAGTGCTCTGAGGATTGTTCTTGCCCTATGGCTTCTGTCAGTCCTCTTCTCTCTTCCCAACACCAGCATCCATGGCACTGTGCTACAGTATTTTCCAAATCACACAGACGTCCCTGGCTCTGCTACTTGTGCTGTGGTCAAGTCTATGTGGATCTACAACTGGATCATCCAGTTAACATCTTTCCTATTTGGTGTGCTTCCAATGAGTGTCATCAGTGTACTCTACTGCCTGAATGGGCTGAAAGTGAGTCCTGACTAAACTATATCCTGTTTTTCTCTACTTTCTTTAATGCTGCATCTCATTTTTCATTGTTACAACCCATACTTTATGTAACTTTTTCAGTTTTGCCATTTATATGGAAATGCATAATGATTAAAAAAAAATATTCTACCATGTAGAAGTAGTAGCTTCAAATGGATTGCTCATAAAAAGCCATTTCCACATTATTAAAGAAACCAACTTTCCATACTATTTGTAACATAATTTCAGTTGAATCTAATTCCAACACCTTTATTGTTATGTCATATTATCTGATGTTCTACTTTTTCTATGTAAGATCAACAAGTAGCATTTCTGGCTTTAAAAGTTAGCATTTAACACACACACACACACACACTCCCATTATCCCAAATTTTTTCCTGTTTATTAAGGAATAATGCCTATGCATCAGGTTCCAGAATTCTAGTTAAAATCAGAATGAAACCTGTTCACAGAAGCCCTGCATTTATTGCCCAGAATGTATAATAGCACAATAATAAACAGGCATACTATTTCACCAGGTGGAAAAAATATGTATTAATAAAAATAATTACTGGGCTGCATGCTAGACAAAAAAAGTTTCTAAGCCTCTGACAAAACAAAATATGATTCTACTAAGCTTATATAATTACCTGTTTTTTATGTTTTGCTTACTTATTATAGTTTTAGAACTGCATTCAGACACTTATTAGAGAAAATGCATTGATTTAACCAACATTACTTAGTCTCTGAGAAATGTAGCCTAATTTCATTTTATACTGTTAAAAATAAACTAAACTAAACTAAGGGTCACTAGTTTTTTTTTGGGGGGGGGAGGAAATTCACTTGGAGAAAACAAATCATGCTATAGCTTTTTCCAGACAATAGTGGGTGGCATCAACTTTCTCTTTCAAGGAAAATATAGATCAATACCACAACTGGCTGAAGAGCAGGATGAAACCTCTCAGTATCAGGCTGGGCATTTTCCACCTTTCTTCCACCCTCTTCCCATCCTACAGCCTCTATTCATTTCCTTAGATTACAAGCAGGAATCTTGTGTGAAACTGTGAAAATGTGAACTGCCTAAAGGACTACTCTAAATGTGTTTGTGAGCAAAAGCGGGGGGGGGGGGGGCTCAGAACCATTATTATTATTTCATATATGGGGGACAAAGATGCAAAGAATAGGAAATTTTCACTGAATGATGCTCATATAATCACATCCAAACTGCAGATGTGGCAGTGCTATTCTTTGGGTAGTATGATTTGGGAATTATTTTATTAGGATTTGATCCTACACAGTGTCATATAGTAAAAAGATAATAAAAATATCCCAAAAGAAACAGTGTTTTTATCTATTGCACCATTATCCTCTGCTGTGCTTGCTGATTATAAATTACCTTATTTATCAAGAACTCTGGAATCTAGATAGGATAGGATAGGATGGATAGATAGATAGATAAATAGATAGATAGATAGATAGATAGATAGATAGATAGATAGATAGATAGATAGATATCTCTACCATATTTCATTAATCACCAACTTCAGAATAAATAGTTACAATATTAACAGATCTGATGGAAAGACTGAACTGATTGAACTGATTTTCAGAGATATCATCAGATCTGTGTCTATAGCTTTTGCTTACTTTTCCCTTCTATTAGTTGAGAGGAGACAGATCCTTGGAAGCAGAAGTAATGGGGATGAATATTAAAAGACCATCCAGAAAGTCTATCACAAAGATGCTATGTAAGTACCAAAATGGTGATTTCATATTTTTGACTGATGTAAGGAGGTCAGCCTAGAATAATATATTTTAGAAGACCATTGGCTGTCATCTAGATTAGTGTCAGGGTCCAGCTTTTCATTCATCATGGAAGATTCCAGGAGCAAAGAAAGGAAGAATGGACACAGCAACATGTTTGGAACAGCTGCCCTCTGAGAAGACATTACGGTTCCAATTCCAGATAAAAGACTCTGTTCTGGAGAACTGCTTTATTGATCAGAAAGACAAATATATGATATGTACAGTATTTCTGCCCATTCAATTTGATTCATTAGGGCTGGAAAAGTCCTGCTGTAATCCTATTCCTTCTGATAAGGAAGCAACACGTTGATGGGTCCAACATATTTGTATAAGTCTACCCAACTAGACAGAATGTTGTCTGTGCTCAGGCTAGAATTTGGATAATCTGAAAAAGTATGTGTGTGTGAGTGTGTGTGTGTGTGTATAGGGGAGGGGGAGTTCAAGAAAGGAGGAACAGTTTCCAAGAATGCCTTTCTATTTCCCCTTAACTGCCCCAAATCTGAATAAGTGAAGGACAACAATTTTATCTGTATTTAATACAAAAAGGATGTTTTAAATAAATTCCCAGAGTTCATCCAGCTTTTGATGAGCTGGGAATGCATATGGAATTTTTATTTTCTTGAATTTTCTTATTTCACTTCAAACCAAGAAATTATACACATTATTGTGCTCTAATTCTCTCTCTGTCAGTTGTCCTAGTTATCGTTTTTGGGATATGCTGGGCTCCATTCCACACAGATCGTCTTTTCTAAGCCTTGTTGCAACCTGGACAGAACCTCTTGCAAATATATTCAACCTAATTCATGTGATTTCAGGTAATTTTTTAAGTTGGATATAATATTGGCCCTAAATACTTTCTCAGACCGAACAGTAAAGTTGCATTTGAATAAACTGATGTTTGAATTTGTACTCACCATTCAAGAAGCAGGTGGCAGCTACAGCCAGGAAGATTCATTTAGTGTACCAGTTGCACCTGTGTCTGGACTGGGAGGCCCAAGACAATCACTCATGCTTTAGTCACCTTGTGTTTGAGCTAGTGCAATGTCCAGTACTTGGGGATTCCCTTGAAGACCACCCAGAAGCTGCAGCTGGTCCAAAATGCAGTGGCTGCAGAAGCTTCAGCCGGTCTAAACTGAGCAGTTATAGGAAGATCTCATTATATTATGCTCATGTAACACATCTGCAGTGGGACTGTACTGGTCATCAGTAGGCTCTGAGTGCAATTCAAGGTGCTGGTTATCATTTATAAAGCCCCTTATGACATATGGCCTGATTACTTGAGGGACCATCTGTCTTCCATAGCTGCATGCTCCTGGTCCCATCAATTAAGCACTGCCACCTGATGGGACCCAGGATGCAGGCCTTCTCCATCTTCTGGAATGAGATTCATGCAGCCCCCACCTTGGTCTTACTTAGCTGAGCCCTTAAGACCTGGCTTTTACCCCTCAGTCTTGAGCTAGAATGGTGGTAGACCCTTGTGGCTCACTGATTTGTGAGATGGTGGCTGTTTTCTGTGGACATTCTTTTTAAATTTTATATTGTGTATTTTATAGTATTTTATTTTAAATTTTAAATATTGTATACC
The DNA here is from genome assembly GCF_059951505.1 of Python bivittatus. Classification (NCBI taxonomy): domain Eukaryota; kingdom Metazoa; phylum Chordata; class Lepidosauria; order Squamata; family Pythonidae; genus Python; species Python bivittatus. The sequence continues at coordinate 38,354,045 of NW_028277035.1, read as the reverse complement.
AGAGGTGTAATGGAGTTAGGCAACTTATAAATTAAATAAAATTGAATTAAAAAAATTAATTAAATGGGGGGGAAGAATTTTAAATGGAGACGGATTGTGGGGGGAGGGGGAGGGGTTGGTTTCCCAAATAACTTTTGTTATATCCTGGAAGAACCAAGTCACCTATCTTATATAGAAATATAGATGTATCTATATCTTTCACACTTGTTAAATGTTACAGTGACATTCATTAACATACTATTACTCTTTATAATAAGGTAAAGATGATTATCCGAAGGAAACCTCAGTTGTTGTGATGATGTGATTCAGCAGTGTAATACAGATATTTGCAAACAAATATTGCTCATCACAAGCCATTATTACAATATGCAGGCCCAAATGACAACAAAAACAACTGCAGCATTAGTATGATTGTTACACAATGGCAGAGAGCAAATGTTGGTAAGATGCAGTACTCTTGCTGGGCCTCTGAATTAGTGCACTACACAGTACAGTACGGTGTTACCCATGAGCACAGCTGTCTTCCTCATCCAACAGACTTGAATTAGTTCATATACGTTGCTGTTTTAGAATGGAGCCTTCCTACAGGTTGGCTTTTGGCCTTTTTTTCCAGAAGCACCTGCAGGGCTAACAGTAAGGTGCAGACACAGAGTCCCACAATTTGGGAGGGACTCCTAACATCCTCCAAGCAGTGCAAGGTATAAAAAGAAGCCAAACTTTTTTTGTAAAATTATTTTACTTAAAACAGCATTCAGTGCAGTTTTTGACCAGCCACATAGCCAGGGTACACTGGCTGCCTGCTGGAGAGGAGAAGGGAGGAAATAAAGAATGCAAGTACATACACAGAGTCAAAGCCTAGTCTTTGTTGTGTGTTGGGATAACTTGGATGAGAATTAGTCTAAATTTGTACTGAAGTCTAGGGAAAAAAATGAGAATTTACAGAAGTGCTATCATGCTGGTTGTTTGGATCCCAATAATTAAGAAAAACAGAACCTCTAAATGTCACTGTGAGCCAGAGTCAGCATTTTGCTATTAAAAATATGCAAAGCCATTACAGCTGCTAGTGGAGCATCTCTAATATATATATATAAATAAGATAATAAACAAAATGTTCTACTTAAGGATTTATTAGGCAAGCAGGGAATTTCATCAGTAAGTACCAGAAGAAGAACCTTTAAATTCCTGTCCATCGTAGAGGTTTATAAATATATATAAAATTCAAAGACTTTTATGGCAATGCTGGGAAAGATTGAAGGCAAAAGGAGAAGGGGACGGCAGAGGATGAGATGGTTAGATAGCATCACTGAAGCAATGAGCATGAAACTGAGCCAACTCAGGGAGGCAGTGAAGGACAGGAAGGCCTGGCGCAATATGGTTCATGGGGTCATGAAGAGTCGGACATGACGTAACAACTGAACAACAACACATATGACAACTAAGAAGCTTTAGAATGGGGGGGGGGATGCCTTGCATCAGCAGGACTATAAAAGATATGCTACTAGTATAGCATATCTATATACTATCATATATGCTCACAAAACACCTCCAGGATGGCAGTGGATGTGTGAAATAGAGCAAAGTGATAAGGAGGAAATTGGTGGAAAACGGGAATGTGGCAGAGACCCTTCTAGACAGATAGGTGGGGAGCTGACTAACATGCAACAGAAAACAAACACTGGACTCAGCAAAGGTGTAGAGAAGCTGATCAAGTTTATTATCCCAATCCTTTGAGGGACAGAGGTTGGAAACAAAAACAGACTCTTCGAGCCTTAACAGTCCAAACCAAGAACTCAAAGTAAAATATCTAACCAAGGAAGTAAATGGATCTGGCAGCTTGCTCACCTGCTGTCTCACCAACAGTCTCAATAAGCCTTCCAACCGCAGCTATGGGTTGTAAGCAGCTCCTTACCTGTGTAGTCTCTGGCTCTTGAGGAAGACCTTCCAGCCTGGGGAACCAGGTCTCTCTTTGCCTGGGCAATAAGTTGTGTCAAGGCGAGGCACCATAGCAGAGTAAGGAAGTGTTTGTTCAGGCCAGAGATCAGCAATCCAGCAGATGCTTTTTGTTGGTCTCGGGCATCTGCCATCCCTCTCTACTTTCTCCTCCGATCCCCACCCCTGCCCTTCTTCAGAGCAGCCTTTATGCTCAGCAGGCACTGAGTCTTCAGGCACTCAGACTCTGTTGCTGTGGCTTACTCATGAGGAGGCTGGGGGTTTTCCTTCACCACACTGAGGACCATTCTCATATTGTTCTATTCTAGCTTTTCCCTACCCAGGCATCCTCCCAATGCATAGCCTTCAACTCCCAGAAGTCTGAGCAACAGCCATTCTGGTTGGGAAATTCTGGAACTTGAAGTCTGCATATTTCATACAATCAAAGAATGTAAGGATTGGAATTTGTATTAGATAGCATCTAGTCCAAGCTCCTGCCCAGTCCTGGAATCCGATACTGCAGCATCTAACCTCTGTTTAAACATTTCTAGCCAAGGAAAGTCCATCACTTCCCAAAACCATCCGTTCTATTTTTGAATCGTGCTTACCATTAGGAAATTCTTCCTGGTGTTCTTTAGCAATCTACTTCCTTGTAATTTAATCCCACTGTTTCATGCCCTGTCTTCTCAAACAGTTCCAAACAAGTCTGGAACTTCCCTTCTTCTACATGACAGCAATTCAGACGCTTGAAGACAACTGTCAGGCTTCCCTGCAAACCAACATAAACTTACCCAGCATTTCTGACCATTCCTTGTAGGTGTCTCTTCCCAGGTCCCTTATCAGCTTGCCTGCTTTCCTCTGAATAGGCTCCAGTTTGTCAGTGTCTTCTCTAACATGAGGCAATAAGAACTTGATGCAATATTCTAGCTGTGGCCAGACCAATGCAGAATACAAAGGAGTGATTATTTTTCTTGATCTTGACGTTATACTTCTGTTGATTTAGCCTATTGTGTAGCAGCTGCATCATACTGTCCACTCACATTCAACCTGTGATCCATCAAGACTCCTAGATCTTTTTCATATGCGCTGCTTCCTAGTTTGGTTCAACCTCCTGGGTTCTCTTTTTTCCCCTTGTTGAAGATAGGAACATTTGTTTTTCTCCAATGCTCTGTCACTATCTCTGTGCTCTGTGATTTCTCAAAATCAGTGAAGGGGTGTAATATAACATCATAACAAAATGCCTTGCAAATATAGCTACTAAATCTTTCCATCCATTCCTTCTCTCCCATCCTTCAAGATCATTTTCACCAAAATTGGGGCTATCCCGTATAAGAATAAATCTGCCAATTAAAATTGGGAGAGCATTTGAAGGAAAAAGAGGGAAAAAAATCTATAGATGGGAAAGCATCTGGTAAAAAGAGATGCCTCCTACACACACCCTTTATAGGGCCGACATGTATAGCTGTATGCATGAACACACACACACACACATTTTATAGATCCTATTCTCAAAAGTGCAGGTTTCCAGCTGCCATGTTTCTAGCCCTGAATTACATATTATCATGTTATAGTAAATTATTTTGTGAATGGTTGGTGTTCCTTGCAGCTGGGAGCATTTCTTGCTAAAATTTTGATCTCAGAAAAAAAGAACAGTCAATAAAGTTGAAGTAACATTTCTGAATCAACAGAAACCATATTTTTGAAAGATGTGATCACATATAGCTAACCATATTTCTATTAGCTTGTTAAACTGAGATAGGAATCCTAAAAGGTTTATAATTTTCTGTTCTCCTCTCTCTAATATTTTTTCAAGTTGCTGTTGATTTCACCTGTTCTGTTCTTCTCTTTCTCTCTCTCTCCCTCCCTTCCTCCTTCCCTCCCTCCTGTAGGTGTTTTCTTTTATCTGAGTTCTGCTGTGAATCCCATACTCTATCATTTTCTCTCCCAGCATTTTAGGACAGCTTTCCTGAGTGTCATCTCTCAGTGCAAACACCGGCACCCTAGATATCCCACAAGCCACCCTGCATCCCGGAAAAGTATTTTCATATGGGAGAAACACAACGCAGCAGGATATGCTGAAAAGCAGAGCCACCTGGCTATGCATCAGTCATCTATCTGCAGTTCTCACCTGCCTAGTAGCCCACGATAATAATGTCTGTAAAATGTCCTGCCAGCTGTACAAGAGCTGTTTATCCATAAGGAGCAAAGGGGAGCAATGCTTTCAACACTAAGAGATTTCAACTACTATTCATTGTTGAAATAAACTCTGAACGGTGTACAAGATAAAATATGATACAATATTGGAAAATTGTTTTCATAAAATGATTATCCATTCAATGAAACGGAATAAAAATAAACCAGAAGGATAAATATAAAAAAACTAAACTGCTTTGACTAGCAATAAAGTATCCATATAATAAGTATTAATAAGAACTATTTAACTTCCTCTGTTGTAGGAAGGCCCAAGCAAAGAGGTCACTTTTTATAAACCTTGAAAGTATTGCATAATGAAGGATTCACAAACTATAAATGGGAGGGTATTCTGAATTTTTTAAGTCATTTAAACATTTTCCCCAGTGCTGAAGGAATTGGTCATTAATCAGTTGTTATTCTATATGAGACCCATGTATGAAAAAAGCTAAAAGATAAACAAGCAGGATTTGAAATGTATAGATGAATAAGGGTGTTTTGCAGAGTGTTAACATAACTGAATTTGAAGCTGGCCTGTAGTCATTATCTTTGGCCAGAAGAAGAAATGCTCTGAAATTTGCTTATATGATAAAAGCAGACTAAATGAACAAAATGCATTTGTTCTCTGCCAGGTTGTGTGCCTCAAACCTAGCCCAATGTTTTCCCAGGTGGATTTTTCAAGAGTAAAAGAAAAAAGTACCAAAGCTATCTGCACTTACCATCTTTTTAACAAAATCCATCCATATCTATCTATCTATCTATCTATCTATCTATCTATCTATCTATCTATCTATCAACGGCACACAAAGGATCATTTTCTTTTATTCTATAAAGTATGTCTAGCAGTTGAGAGCAGGTAAATGGAGTAAAATATATTGGCTTAAAAGAAAAAAAAAAATATTCCATGCCCTGGCACCATGTCAGGATGTGTTTTTCTGTTTTTACATTGTGAATAAGATGACTGACCCATGTAGCCATGTCGGACACCATCTTTTCCCCCCATACCATTTTTCTGTCAGATAATCTTCAGAAAAGATGCTTGTTTCTACTGAATGTCAGAGCTAAACGGAAGGAAGGAAGGAAGGAAGGAAGGAAGGAAGGAAGGAAGGAAGGAAGGAGGGAGGGAGGGAGGGAGGGATCTGCTTTTGGAGACAGTGCAAATTCTAACTTGTTCCTCATTCCACTATTGCCTTCAGGAATGGAGGGTTATATACTGTATATTCACTCTGAAACTGAATTCCTCTTACTTTGCTCTGAAATGTTTTATGCATGTCTGTGATAAGTACAGAAAGCATAAGGGCATTTTAAAAGACAAATCTTCATGCAAAATTATACTTATGGATTAGTTCAACACATGACTCTGTGACAAAGGATAATTGGAAGTACATGAACAGTTCTTCATTTCACCTGTTAAAGACACTGTAGAGTTTACCTTTTGAGAAACAGATTGGTAGGTCATTTCTGTTCTCTGAGATCTGGATCTCTCACTTCATCCATTCTCAATCTGATACAGTACCAAGGATACACTCTGAATAGTTAATGTCAGAGGTGGCATCTCCTGAAGTCAAGAAATAAGAAATCATGCTACTTTTCAGATATCTTGATTTCGAATGTGAAATTATTTTGTGTTGAAAGTTTTATGAAGCCTGATTTCCAACATATTTTTTAACTTGTTTCAAGATGATTTCAAGATGCATTCACTCTGAATTGTTTATAATACAGCTTATGAATACATTTCAGTGCCCTAATTACAAGTGTTGCACTTTAAGAATCTGAATTATTATGATTCAAGAATGGGGTCTCTTAAACATATCCTTATAAGGTAATATGAAGATAAATTTCCAGTTACTGTCTAATTTGTCAGGCAGAGTGATAATCACAAACACTCCTGTTTGTGCAGAGCGCAGCAAAAACTCCAGGAAAATATTAGCCATGAAAGCAAACACATTGCAATGTCCATTTCTTGTTTCCCAAAGAAATCCAGTCAGAAAATATATACTAACTGGTGTTTATTGATAAAAATGCAAAAATCCATAAAATGCAAATATCATACAAAACATAAAGAAAAACACATCTTCCCATGTAATGTAGCATCCAAGACTTATTAGCAACACAAGCTTAACAAAATCTCTAGCTACAAACTCTTAGAGAAGAGGTACCCTACTTGGTAATTTGTTACAACTACGTAGCCCATAAAACCTACATAGTGGCTAACACTAAAACAACTAACAACTACTCAGAGAGGCTGTATATTTTCCTCTCCTTGTATTATAGCTCTATGCCACCCCCACTGGGTAACTAGCATACACATGCCAATAGGTGGCAGTAAATAGCACAATACACAACACACAATAACAGGTGTTTTTCACATGATCTCTGTAGCCAAAATATTATTTGTTATTGTTGTAAAGATAACAGGATGAATCCTTTGCCATGAGAAAGAAAATCCTGTCATAATTCCCCACCAACAGTCAATCATATCTTTACAGGTTATGGTGAGTTTCATGAGAATCCAGCAGAGTTGAAGATCTAATTGGTGTCCCATATAAAATATGAATGATGAGATTTCCACATCTTTGCATTTACTGTGAAGCTGGTGGCCCCTGCTTCACAGGGCTACTCCTTCTGGGTACTCAGAGCTTTGCTTCAGCCCGAGCTTTAAACTCAGGGGTGTGTAGCTGGCAGAAATGTCACAGTACCAGACCTGGGATTTCTTACGTGATGGTATGTGGTATGTGGAAAGAGGGAAGCACCTTACAATTTAAAACAAACTCTTTGTATACTGATTGCGTATATAAAGTGAATACATAAAAAGTAATACTGGTTTTATATTGACAGCTTAAGCTGTGTGCATGTATCTCTAAGTAGCTTTAAGAAAGAGCCTACAAATATTGTCATAGCTTTTTGCCAAAGCTTCTTGTTAAATCATACGAATTCCTTGCCAGATGTCCTCATTGCCTACTTGCTGGCAGTTATAAGCTACTGCAGTTGTGGAAATTAGTTATGCCTATCTTTCCTCTTTCTTCAAAAGCCATCATCACTATTCTCTAGAATGGTTTCCTCTGTGTTTTTCAGCAGGCTGCTCCAGAATCACAGGATTATGTGCCAAAACAGTACCAGCTTTCTAAATATTACACTTAGTACCGTGCGCACCTATGTGCCCTGTATGACTCATGCTTATCTACCTTGGGCATATTAACAGCCAAATCAATTCATTCATAACATAATCAGAATGAAGGACCTTTCAGACCACGACCGTCTATATTGACCCGAAAGGATATGAAGCCTCTTTATTCATCAATGTACCCAGTTCCATCCTATTCCTCCAGAAAACTCCACCTGGTTCAAACAAATTCAGTGTTCTGATTCATGACTAACAACAGAGCATTTCAAAGTATCACTTGGACAGAATAGCATCAAGTATCCTCACAGAGGGCAGATCACTTTCCCAACCAGCACAGGCAAATCCTTGACTACCCCCAAGTGGGCAAATGAATAAATTCAATGATTTTTATTTTCACCTTCCCTTTTTTATAATTTTATTTTATAATTTCCAGTATTTAATATAGTCTCTCCAGAAGCCTTTAAACTCCACATTTAGGAAGTCCAATTGTGTGACCTATGTGATTATTTATTTTGTATAATTGATGACATTTTTATATCTCATGATTTTGTTGTTGTTGTTGTTAATACATGTATATTACTTCTATCATACTCAGTTTTGGTTACAAAAATGGACCTCATGCATACATTTTTTATTGGTTGTCTGCTGTACAATGAGTCAATTCTATATGTTATCCACTAATATATGACTTTTTTGTGCAGACCTCTCTAAGGATTTGTTTAATAGCAAACTGCATTGCACAGTCTGGAGAAGCATACATTCCAAAGAAGAATGAAGTTTAAATTTGTGTATTGTTTAAAAAATGCACACTTTGGTAAATTCTTCCTAAAAAGTCAAGCAAGCCAATTTCTCATCTGTCACTTTTCTCAGCTAGGCAAGCAATATGGATAGATCTAGCTGGGAAAAAAGGGGATACAAGGTTTCAGTGCCCTTCAGAATCACGTTTTGGGTACATTCTGAGATCTTCCAGAACAACTTGCTAGTTTGGAAGTGCATAACTACATTTAGAGTTGGTGGTCATGGTCCTTCAGGTTTTGCAAGGAGCAGGATCATCCAGAAATCCAACTAAGCAGGCTGCCATCTGTCCCCAAATCAGCCCCATCTGCAGAACACCTCCTATCTTGTTTTCTCCTCTTCCATGGAATTGATTAATTGTGGCACTCAGAGAAGGGAGCAGGCAAATCAAATGACACTCCTTATTTATTTGTTTGTTTGTTTGTTTGTTTGCCATTTAGCAGGAGCTAGCAGCCTCCCAAATTGTATTACTCTTCCCCCTATTTCCTGACCATTAATCTCGCAAAGGTTGTTTTGTCCCTGTGATTGATCATAAGCTACTTTGGTATTTAGGGGGCTGACTTGTGTAAAGCAAGTAGAAAACAGGATGCACACTCCTGTCAGGAAAGCTGAAAATTCTGCAATGCAGCTTACATTTAGTTGTAGGTGCCATTTGGTTCTGCCCCTGCCCCTGGACTAGAACTAGACTTTCTACATGAATTCCCCTGAGTAAAAATCCAAAATATAATTCCAGAGGAAATTCAAGCAGAATTCTTTTAATATTCCTAGGCAAGACTACAAAGCCATGTGTACTCCCCTAAAACCTGGGGCATGACCCCAATCCCTCTCCACAGTGTTAGTTTGTATAACTATATTAAATACACACACACACACACACACACACACACACACACAAAGCTATCTATTTCACTTAAAAAAAAAAATTAAAGGCCTATAACAGTGCTGAACCGTTGCAGGGAACAATTTCCTTTTTATCCAGCTCTTCCTAGGTTTACTATATGATGCATCACATGGTCATTCCAGGCAACACCATGTGAACAGGAAGACAACTTCCCTGCAACAGCTAGAACATCCATTAGCACATACGTTTTAAGAATACTTTTTTAAATGCTACAAGATATCTCTCAGTTACCAGAGAAACGGAAAGAAGGCTCGGTATAGCATTTTAGTGTGCTGCTGTTATGCACCTTGCTTTTAAACTTTTTTAAAGAAAAAGATAGTTTAGATAACTTTTTTCAAAAAATGAACATATCCCCCCTCTGATCTCATTTTTTCCATTTGTTTTTTTTTTAGGTCCTACTAAAAAGGATTTAAGAGAGCCAGTCTGGTGTCATCGTTAAAGCATCAGGCTACAAACCAGGAGACCATGAATTCTAGTCTCGCCTTAGGCACGAAGCCAGCTGGGTGATCGTGGGCCAGTCATTCTCTCTCAGTTCTAGGAAGGAGGCAAGGGCGAACCATTTCCAAAAACCTTGCCAAGAAAACTGCAGGGACTTGTCCAGGCAGTCACACTAGGAGTCAAAAACTGACTCAAAGACATCCCCCTCTCAAAAAAAAAAAAAAAAAAGGGGACTTAAAGGACTTGGACCTTGCACTACTAAAATAGACACTAGAATTTATAGGGTTCCTGGATCCATCTGGGGCCTGAACAGGGTTAGAAAGTCATATACTAAATGAACACATTAGAATTTTTCAGCAGATTCATGACCGAGATAATGAAAATAAGAAATGGGGAGACCCCACCATCACTATCTGCAATAGGCTGAAGAATTTGTTTAAAATTTAGTATGCTGGGCCTTATATTTACTGCCCAACAGCAAAAGCTTCTCTGTATTCATTCTTTTCTTAAACATATCTTTACCACTATGGCCAATGGCAAAAGCATGTGTGTCCTGTTTTGAGGCATTGTGAGTGCCACAACCTAGTGTCAAATCCTTCTAGGATTATTCATATAGGACAAAGACAGTCCTATAATAGATCATTAAAAAATCATTTTCCATTATTTACTTGTTGATGTCTTACAGAATTGCAATAAGGTCTTTTTTTTTTTTTTTTGCTTTTTCAAAAACTGCCAACTGTTGGAAATGAGAAAACCACTTTGTTGTGTAAAATGGACAATAAATAAACAGAATGAAACAAAGGATAAATGCAGACAAAATGGGATCTGCGTCTTCTTTAACAACCCACTATATTAAGAATTATGGGGAAAGTGGAAAGAATTCAAAACATGATTACATCTGTGCCTACCCTTGCACCTTTAGAGCAAATGCTGAACCACTAGGAAAAATAAGAGAACTCCTGCAAGATAAAACTCTGCAAGGTAAGACCCAACAGGAAATCCTGTTGCTGTGCTCAAATGAATACATGAACAGGAGGAATGTTTAACAGAAGAGACAGAGACTCAGGTTACTTATAACAGAACCCCCCCCCCCAAAAAAGCGTCCAATATTCTCCACTATGAAACAAAGCAATTATGCCCTTATGCATCATTCAGTTAATATAAATCCACTGTCAGTGGCACATTCTTACCCTTAGTTTGCCATTAACTATAACCCACCCTTTCACCCTTTCACCCTGCCCATCCATCAGCAAATGGATAGAGAGCATGCCCATGACCACTTGGCCACAGTGACCCTCTTGAGGACCCTCTAGTCCTCAAGAGGGTCAAGGTGGCAGCCATACCACTTGGCCACAGTGAGATGACTGAGGGTGGGAGGAAGAGCAATCCTGTCATTTCAAGAGAACATCATCAGTGCCGGCAGAGAAAAGGGCAGACTTGGAAAGAGCTCACAGTTCAGGAACTTTGCTGAGAGACATTAGCAGCACCAGGTAAAATATATCCCAGTGACATATTGACCTCTGCTGGGCAGTGTTATCTGTAGGCTTCTGCACTTTATTTTCAAAGTATCTACAAAGGTCAGATTGGAGGCATTGAAAATCATTTTTCCCCAGCCACTTCTTGGTAATACATGCCAGATTTGCATACTCAACAAGGGCCAAGTGGTGGAGACAAATAGTTGTATTCAACACAGACCAGGTGTTTGCCACCAGCAGAACAATGCTAGGGACACCAGTGTGTGTGACTCTACCATATATATAATTAAGACTTATCAGCTCTTGAAAACTAAATGCACATCAAACTATGACTGAATCAAAATATTTCTCCCTTTGTATTCATCACACCATTGATAAGCTGTAACAGCAATTCTATTTGCTAGTTAGATACCAGCTGCAGTCATTACAATCAATATGTTTCCTCAGGCATCACTGATTCTGATTAAGCCATAATAATATATGCATGCATACAGTTTGTATGATGGGTTATGGGTCATATCTTTGGTTCTCAGATATAACCAATTGTGAGATGTAGTCTGAGATGTGATACATATATATTCAAATTTTTTGGATTTCAATGGTATGGTGTGCTATTATTTCTTAAGGTCTACTAGTTCTCATTTTTCTACTGAATTCATTGTAATTGTATAATGTTGACCTTTCATTTGAATTTGCTGCCAGATTTTTAAAGAAAAGGAAAAGGGAAAGGAAAAGACTTCACACAGTTGACTCAGTACATATGCAGAATTTTCAGAGGATCTATCTGAAATCTCTCTCTTTTCCTTCATTTGTACTATGTTTATGGTGAATAGGGTAATTGAAAATATTTGCCCCAAACAAAAATCTTTTTTATGCTTGCTATTGCTGATCCTACCACTTAGAACATTTCCATGCATATGATCATGGGTTCCAGTTTTGGTAGATTTGTTAGATGATGAGTATGCTGTGGACATCTTGCAATCCAAGTAAATGCCCACATACAGTATATCCATGCAGAGAAAAAGAGTCATATATAACTACAGCATGATCAAGCGAACTGGCTCCCTGGGCATTCACTTTTAAAACCTACATAGATAATTTTCTGTTTAACAGGCCTGGCTTCTTTCAGTTCCTCTGAAAGCCTACACAGTTGACACAAAAGACTTCAGCTATGCATCAATTGTCTTGTCTTGCATTTTAACTGCAATATATCAGTCTTGCTGATATTTTGTCACTTTTAGTAACTTCGTGGCATCAGCCCTGGTCTGGTTCTTAGCAGTTCTCACAAGTAGGTAATACAACCTCAGACGAACAACAACACATCACATATTACACCATGTCATCATTTATTTTACAAAAAGAAAGCCAACATGGAGAAGCCATGTGTGAAAAACTAAGTTCACCTTATGATTCAATCGCTTGTAGAACCACCTTTAGCAGCAATAACTTGAAGTAATCGTTTTCTGTATGACTTTATCAGTCTCTCACATCTGTGGAGGAATTTTGGCCCACTCTTCTTTACAACATTGCTTCAGTTCATTGAGGTTTGTGGGCATTTGTTTATGCACAGCTGTCTTGAGGTCCCACCACAGCATTTCAATCGGGTTGAGGTCTGGACTTTGACTGGGCCATTGCAACACCTTGACTCAGAATGACTTTTCAGCCATTCTGTTGTAGATTTGCTGGTGTACTTGGGATCATTGTCCTGTTGCATGACCCAATGTTGGCCAAGCTTTAGCTGTCAGACAGATGGCCTCACATTTGACTCTAGAATACTTTGGTATACAGAGGAGTTCATGGTTGACTCAATGACTGCAAGTGCCAAGGTCCTGTGGCTATAAAACACACCCAAATCATCACCCCTCCACCACTTTGCTTGACTGTTGGTATGAGATGTTTGTGCTGAGATGCTGTGTTTGGTTTTCGCCAAACGTGGCGCTGTGCATTATGGCCAAACATCTCCACTTTGGTCTCGTCTGTCCAAAGGACAGTGTTCCAGAGGTCTTGTGATTCGTTCATATGCAACTTTGTAAACCTAAGCCGTGCTGCCATGTTCTTTTTAGAGAGAAGAGGCTTTCTCTTGGCAACCCTTCCAAACAAACCATACTTGTTCAGTCTTTTTCTAATTGTACTGTCATGAACTTGAACATTTCACATGCTGACTGAGGCCTGTAGAGTCTGAGATGTAACTCTTGGATTTTTTACAATTTCTCTGAGCATTACATGGTCTGACCTTGGGGTGAATTTGCTGGGACATCCACTCCTGGGAAGATTGGCAACTGTCTTGAATGGTTTCCACTTCTGAATAATCTTCCTCACTGTAGAATGATGGACTTTAAATTGTTTGGAAATGGCCTTATAACCCTTCCCAGATTGATGGGCAGCAACGATTGCCTCTCTAAGATCATTGCTGATGTCTTTACTCTTTGGCATTGTGTTAACACACACCTCAATGCTCGAGACCAGCAAACTCCTAAAACTTTGGCTTTTATAGAGGTAGTCACACTCGCTGATGATCAATTGATCAAGGGCATTTGATTAGCAGCACCTGGCTGCTACTTAGCCTCTTCATACCTGTGGAAGTAGTAAGGGTGTACTTAGTTTTTCACACATGGCTTCTCCATTTTGGCTTTCTTTTTGTAAAACACATGATGACATGTTGTAATATGTCATGTGTTGTTGTTCATCTGAGGTTGTATTTACCTACTTTTGAGAACTGCTAAGGACCAGATGATTTTTATTATGTCCTGTACATAGAACCATAGAACTCAAAGAGGGTGTACTTTCTTTTTCACACAACTGTAGATAGCTAAATTAATCAATTTAGCATTAATAGCTAATGTGACAGTGAACAGCAAAATTTCCAAAATGGTTTTCTTATAGAAGATTTCCTTGAGGCAATATATTGCCTTTTGATCAGATCCATTGTATGAATTTGTTTAAGTATGTATGTTTGTGTTTTAAATATTTGCTGACCATCACAATAAAGTCCTGTAGTCCTCAGATTAGTTACAGCTATTCTCTCCAGAGTATTGAATGCAATCCTTTTCTCTCTTAGAAGTGAACTGTGAATAGCTTCATAGCCATTGAATTGCACACTTATAATACCAGTTGGGAGTCGGGCTCTTTCTTACTAAGAGGACTAAAGTGGAAGGCAAAAGCACTTTGGCCAAGAAGTTAAATCCAAACAAAAACTAAATGGTTCTCCAATTTCAGTTCTCCAGTGTTCACTTGCCGGTAAACATACATCTGCCATGAAAGTTTCATAAGATTCCCAGCTCTGACACTGACATAAATTAGGCTCTGTTTTTATATACTGTTAATAGTAATAAACAAAAAGTAAATGTTTCTGAATAAAATAAAAAACAATTGCTATTTGCCCTCCAAAATATTTTCATCTGAAAAAAAACATTGCGCAAAATTTTTAAAAAACAATATTTTTATCCAATAGAGATTGTCTATAATTCAGCAACAACCATCTTTAGATGTTCTCCAAGCCCACACTAGTGCTTAATGTTGTAGAGGGATGTGTATATGTATATGTCTTTATTCAGCCTTAGACACCCTCCCCCCTTCTCTCTCTCTCTCACACACACAAACACATATTCACACAAACATACAGAAAGCATTAATTTAGAACTTAGTAGAATTCTCTTCATAGTTGTTGATCTTTGTTTCCCTGATTGTGCTAAGTTCTACTTCTGTCAAAATGGACAGGAGTAGAACTGTTTAAATATTCCTGAGGGATAGGAAGGGCACAAATAGGGATGTGGTGTGTTGGGCAACAGGGTATGATCTCAACCCCCCTACATATTTTGGGCCCTCATGCTTTGTGGAACAGCTGAACAAAGTTTGAGAATGATCTAGAACTGAGTTTTAAAGTCTTGAGATACCAAGAAAAGTTATACAGTATATATGTTAGTTAGCCCTTATTTCAGAAGTCATGTGTCATTCAAGTAGAAAGAAACTGCAGAAAAATCAAACATTCAATAAACACAGATAGACGATTTCAGAGATTCCAACCTCTGGGTGAAGATCACAGAAAGATACATTCCAGTAGTTTTTAGATTAGAGATTACTACTTGAAATAGACTCATAAACATCAAATCAGAATTTATAGGACAGTAGCAATGGTTGTAGTAACAGTAAACTTTATATTTACATAGAAACCAGTTGCTTTGACCCATAATCTTGCATTTCCCTTAGGACTGGTTAGATATCTCTCAATTGTTTTGACTTCTATTGCAGCTCACAAGTCATTAATATTGTCTAACACACCACAGAAGTTATCTTACTTCCAATTGTTTTTTTTTTTTTTTTAATCTGCACTCAGTCATTGCTGACCCTGCAGTGACTGCTTGGACGAGTCCTTGCAGTTTTCAAGGCAACTGTTTTTCGGAAGTGGTTTGCCAGAGCCTCCTTCCTAGAGCAGAGCCCAGCTGGCGAGTGCAGGAGGTGGGGTTTCCGTTGCTTCGCGCCCTTTTTGGGCACGCACGGGTTTTTCGTGCTTACCGGCAACTGCTCCCGACTCCTTTTTTGCAAGGCACCGCCAGCATTTTTCCTCCCACCGGAGTGAGAGTCCCCATTTATCTACTCACTGAGTTTTCGAACTGTTGGGTTGACAGGAACTGGGGAGGAAACAGGAGCTCACCCTGTTTAACGCGAAGGCTGGACTCGAACCGCTGAAGCGTCAGCCATTTCTGGCCGGCAACTTTCAGCGTCATTAAGCCGCTGCGCCACCGCGTCCCCCTTCCAATTGTTAAGATGGCCAAATGACAAGAGACCTTGTATTTGTATACTACTCCCATTTTCAGTTATCTGGACAATCTTCAGTTGCATCAGACAGTGAAAATAAATAAACCCCCCAGTTGTCTTTAAATAGCCCATACTAACAGGGAGCCATGCAAACACTTCAAGACAGCTCTATCTGGGTGCATATTTCTGGATTGATGATTTGTTCTATTGGTGGGGATACATTTCTTGGATCATAAGCATACCTTTACCATTTTTTTCTTCTTACATTTAAAAGCAAAGCATATTACTTTCATCTGAAATTTCTGTGAAAGGGATATTCAAAATAAGATTAGAGTATAGTACGGTCACTCTAACGATGCCCTATAGGCCAACCAGTCAATGCTCGGTACTGGCAACTCCTCTGGGGATGAATTAAGTTCCCATGCCAATGCAAGTTGAATTTCTGCTATGACTAGAGTTGGGATAACAGTGAAAATCTGGTCAGCGTCAGTGCCACATGTGCTATTCCATTTTGCATCATATTTAGGAATACCTCGAAAAACAGCAATTGCTATTATTTTATCATATTTATTAGATTTTCAAAACTTCCGTTTAAAGATTAGCTTGAGAGTGTTTCAATCAAATCTCTCCAAATCAAATCAAGTTATGAATCACATCAACAATTCAGACGGAATTGTCAAACTTTCCAAATCAAATTAACAAATAAATTTGGCATTTCAATTTGAAGTATTGAATCAAGTTGATGCAATTTTCTGAATGAAATCACTGAAATTGAAGCAACTCGGTGATCTAACACTATATCCCATTTTTCTTCCAGGACCTCAATACAGTGTACTGTACATCGTGCTCCCTTATCCAATTTCTGCTACTTCAACCACCTTCTGAGACAGATTGAAATAGATAGTGACTGGTCAAAAGTCACCTAGTGAAATTCCATGAATGAGTGTAGACTTGACCCAGAATCTCCTTAATTCTAGTCCAGCACATTAACTATGACACCACATTGACTTTTTTCCTCCAATCTATGAATGTATATAACATCTTATGTGATTATCTCACTGCATACTTTTGTCCAACTTTCTGTGTTTTTTGCTCAACTTGCATAATATATTACCCTGGTCTTAATATAAATTCTCCAATGTTGTACATTTCCCTCCCCCCTTCCCTCCCTCCTTCCTGCCTGCCTGCCTGCCTGCCTTCCTCTCTTTTTCTTCTCCCAGACAGACAACAGTGAGTGGTTCATGGCTATGGTTAGTGCTGCAGCAAATACCACTTTAGAAGATGGTGGCATTTTGTATTGAAAGAAATCCATGACAAATTTCTTCTGCACCTCTGGCTATGCCACTGAAGAGGGACCTGTGTGGCTTGTTTCTTCAAGAGTTAGCAGACCTATTGCAGACAAAGATGTTTTCATCGTTCTGAGCAGGCACCATTTAACATCACTGTGAGACCTGGGGTACTGCTGTAGGTTCTTGGTACCTTATGAAACTGAAGGACAAGATCTCAGCATTGTAATTGTTCTGTTTTTTAGGATGCTACTTACTTTTTTCATTTTTTCATGGGGGGGGGGATTTCTTCAAAGTCTTTCATCTGTTGCTGCCGCTGCTGTTGTTCTTTTGTTCTTTATTAATCAGACTTGTCCACTGATATCTGCATACTGATCAGTGAGGGAAATGGCAGTGCTATTTCCATTGCTAGTCAGCTGAAAACTGATCCCTATTACTCTGCTATTTGCACATAAGGAAACTGCAATAAGTGCATCTGTTCCTTAGCAATTCCCCTTCCTTATGTGTCTTTGTTATTTCTAATTCTGCATCATTTCCCATGCTGAACTTCAAATTAAGTTAATTGTAAATAGATTTCATATCTGTTCAAGACAGAAGGGGCACTTGTAAAACACTATCCCAGTCAGTAGATAATGAGGGCTTTGAACTATGTTAAGTAGCTTGCAGAGAAAAGAAAGGAAGAAATCCCACTCTACTTACCTTTATGCCATGCTTCCAATCAGTGGACTTTCTCTCATGATTTTCTTCTTCTGTACATCCCTGAAAATCATACAGTCAGAAGACTGATCCCATTTACTTCAAACCATGCAGTTGCTTCAATTATTTGCATTATACCTTCTTATGAGCCATCTCTCTTCCACTTGGTTACTCAAAATAACATGGATTTTTATTATTTATTTTGTTTCTGACAGTCTTTTATGCACTTGGCTAGACTAGCCTCCTTTTGGGGGGCACACAAACATATTTTCAATTTATTTCAATAATAGCTTATAAAACCAGCTGATTCTCCTGCCTCCTGTCAGAGGTGTCCACAGGGTTGGAAGCTTTTATTAAAAACTCTGCCCCTTTTATATGTTCATGCAACATCAAGATGAACTACAAGAGGGTGGCGCTTGAGTTGGGATGGCATGACATTGTTTTAACCATTTGCCCTCTTTGATACCTCTGCTTACTATACTATTATATGAAGTAATAGATCAAAGGATGTTAATAACAACATTGTACTATGAGCCATTCTTGCCTACAAAATCAGGAAGGTCTATATAAGCTAGATATTAAACACACACCACACACACACACACACATACAAAGACAGATATCATAGAGTCATAGATTGGAAAGTACATGAGAGATAATCTCTGCTTGATGTTTGTGTGTGTGGGGGTGTGTGTGTGTAAAGATCAGAATCATACAAGCCATGGTATTCCCTATGACACTCTATGGAAGTGAAAGTTTGAACTTTGGTGTTGGAGAAGACTCCTGAGAATACCTTTGGAGCCAAGAAAGCATCAAACCAATCAATCCAGAGTTCTCACTCGAAGCAGGAATGACCAGGCTCAAACTATCCTAATTCGGACACAGCTCTCTGGAAAAGGCTCTGATGCTGGGAAAGGTGGAAGGAAAGAGAAGAAGAGGACGACCAGCAGCAAGGGTGATGGACTCAGTTACACTGGCGATGGGTATACCATTGGGAGACTTGAAAGAACAAGTTATGGGTGGAATGACAAGGAGAAAATCGATCTATGTGGTCGCTAGGAGTCAAAAACAACTTGATGGCACATTGTCATCAATCATGTATATGTATATGTATATGTATATATGATCCTCACTTACTGACTGCTTGTTCAGTGACCATTCAAAGTTATAACAGCACTGAAAAAAGACTTATGACTCATCCTCTAAGTTGCAGCCATTGCAGCATCCCCACAGTCATGTGATTGTGATTTGGGTGCTTGGCAACCAACACGCATTTACGATGGTCAAAGCATCTCTCAGTCATATGATCACCATTTGCGACCTTCACAGCTCATCTGACAAGCAAAGTCAATGGGGAAGCCAGCAGGAAGTAGTAGTTGTGTGATGTTGCACTTAATGTCCGTGGGTGATTTGCTTCATGACCAAAGCCAGAACTGATGTTGTAAGTCAGTGCAGTCATGTGACATTTCACTTTACAACCATGCCACTTAGCGACAGAGTTGCCAGTCCCGATTGCAGTCAGTAAGTGAGGAATACACACACACACACACACACAGAGTATTCAAAAAGTAACTGAAAATAAGATTAGCCACAGTATTCATTTGAAATCAATATAAAAGATTAAACATAGTCATTTAAATTATGTAATATGAAGAGATAGGGAGGAATAGAAGCATCATCAGGCACGGGACAGCAACATCAGTTTTGTCCTATAAATTGGATACTTTCTAGAAGATATCAACCAAAATGTTATGAGGCCACAGTATTTTATGTAAAGGATTATACACTAGTGTAAAAATATGAAACTTCTGACATGGTTATTAGGCTTTTATTCCTTCAGGGCAAGTAAGTATTTAAAATACCAGAATTCCATACTATAGAATTTAAACAAAGTTACCACAGGAGGTCACTCTTGTACTATGGAACTATGTCAGATCCTCTTCCCCCTTGTCTGCCCCAGTTTTGTTCTGTGGGAGAATTTAGATACTACATTTTTTATTCACATGGATTGTCCAATAGTCCCTGACCATGTGCTCAATGAACCAAAGTATTCATAACGTCTGGCCTGCAGCCATTCAACTTCTATGATCTCTGAGTCTGTGAAATGTGTATCTAAGATGTTGGTGGGGGCCAATGATTCATGATTAATGACCAGCTTTCACATTAGGATTGTTCATTTAAATGTAGACCTGAAGGAGATAATAAAACTCATCTACATTTTTAAGTTCTTCTTATGGAATCCTTTTGAGAAAAAGGAAGAGAGAGAGAGAGATAAAGGTAGAAATAGATGGGGGGGGGGTGAGAGAGGAGAGAGAGAGAGAGACTTATTTTGCAAATATCTTACTTAATATGTTTCACGTTCTTCTTCTCTCCAAAATTGATTGAATCATAGAAGCTGGATGGAGGCAGAAGCCCGTGCATAATAGTTAAATGACAAAGCTTCTATCAGGAGAGATGCCACAGTGAGAGATGTCGCAAAAATCATTATACATTATTTACTAAACATTCCCACTTGAATTTTTTAATTTAAATCTGCTATTGAGGGGTGGACTGGAATGCTTCCCTGATCCCAAAGTGGTAAGTAGGTAGATATGACCTGTCAAGCTAATGCAAGCAGTGTCTTGGGGATCAAGTCCATACTGCAAAAACTTTTATTACTATTTTGTGTTTAAGATGACTTTTAGTGGCTCTTAATTCTGGTGTGCTGTGGTTTACAGCTGAGAAATTATTTAAAGCTTTACACTGTAATTTGCCAAGGGACATCTTTCTGGGCTGAAAGATGACTCAGAAATTATTTTTTAATTTACAATGTTCAAATCAGTTTGAGTGTAGTGCTACAGTGGGTAGCTAAATAAATGCCTTTCATTTTCAAGCAGAAATGTAGCATTGCACCATTCTTATCTATTCAGCCATACAACAGGGCATGCCAAGATATTATACTGCTTTGAGTGAAGTCCAAATAGCTGCTCCCATCTCTGCATGGACCAATCTTTCTAAAGAGCCTTTGATTCATCTGCCACCCAAAGATGTTTCACTCAAGAATATTTTTTCATTTAAATAAACAACTCTCTTCCATTTTAGAATGGAGTCCAGGAGGAGAATTAAGCAAAAGAGTGAGGGTTACTTCATAATTACTGACCACCTCTAGTCTTGCAAATTCTGCATTTTGTAATTGCTCTGTTTCCAAAATGTGCCCACTTAAAAGCAAAGCATTTACTGCAGTTTCCAGGGAGATTCGTGAGTTGTGTCGAGTCCAATGAGCTTCACTGCAAACACACAAGAGAAATTTCCCTTTGCTCAGATTTTTGCCTCCAAAAATCTTTTATAAAAATGTGGAAATGACTCACCTGTGCATTCCTTTTCAGTGCTTCCTACCCAGTAACATATGAAACTATCATAACTCTAATACCCAAAGCATGAGCTGGAGTGAATGTAAATATTCAGCTTATGTTGCCTGTGGTGACTGTATACATTACTACAGATTTCTCTGCCATACAGATACATAGGCACACAATTATCTTTCTTTGTGCAAGAAAAAATAACAAATGCAAGAATATGTTCTCCTAAAGGCCCTGCTGGGGACTACTACTAATTCCTTTTTCCTAAAATCTCCCCTTCCAGGCTTCCTCAATCCCTACTCCCCAAATAAGTTAGGACATGTGGGCAATAATCATTGTGGCTATGAGTGAATGTTCAGTCCCTGACTACTCCCTTCACAGGAGAAGGGGACATTTTTACCTCAAAATTATTCTACTGCAATCCAGAAATTGCCCTCTCCTCAGCTGGTTCACCAGTTGTTTCCAATCTTCTTTCAGATAACTTGAGTGTATTGATGATTAGCCTTTTGGAAATATTTTGAACACATTTACTTTTCCTGTATGTTGTGAGACATACCTCCCCCCCATCAAATATCATAATGTTATAGAGTGATGACCCTTTAGATCAGGGGTCCCCAAATTCTTCAGCTTATTGACTCCTTCATGAAGTTTCAGATTGTTCATCGACCCCTCAAGGTACTCACAAGCAAGAACATTTATCTGCTTCCTGGAGCTGAGGATCACCAATCCAATTTATATATCAGCAGTCATTTGTCTCATTAGACAAATTCTACTATTTTTGTTGGTACTATTAAAGGCAGGCTAAAGCTATAGCAATTGCTAGTCTAACTCACATTTCACCTCTCCCTAATTCTATAAACACACTCATGCAATTTTGAGGCAACCTTGAAGCCATTAACATTAAATCATTTCTTTAAGAACAGAAGGACGTCATTGTGTAATCATGATAGGTTTGTCAACAACATAGCAGGATATTAAATACTTTCCCCCTGCTGATAGCTGATAATGTCAGTGTGTAAATGTTTTATAATTACCTTATGAAATATTCAGTGCTGATTTAATAACCTTACATTTTATGGGATTATGGTTTTCTGTGGGGAAACTGTATCACCTTGGGACCCAGCTGCAGTTATGAGAAAATGCTGAAATCACTGATTTATTGCTATTGGACCAGAGACAGAAAGAATAATTAAATAAATTTTTAAAAAGCAGAATATTCTAGTTTTATTATTTTTAAACACTGAGATCATGATTTACCATCCATCACAAAACAGGCAGAAAACTCCAGTATTTTGGCTTTTGACACTGGTTTTGACAAAGCACCCTTTACTGTAGAACATTCAGCATCTGTCTTCTTCTGCAGCCCCTTTAGAAATATCTAAAGCAGGGCATCCTAAAATTGTCAATATTGACCTCCAAGGGTTGATGGGATTATCCCTTATTGCTATTATTATTGTTATTGGTGTTGTTATTGCTATTATTGTTCATAGTACTATTAAAGTAATATTTATTACATTATTTTCATATAATAAATGTTTGGGGGTCGATGAACAATCTGAAATTTCATGAAGGGGTCAATAAGCTGAAGAGTTTGGGGACCCCTGATCTAAAGGGTCATCACTCTATAACATTATGATATTTGGTGGGCGGAGGTATGTTTCACAACATACAGGAAAAATAAATTTGTTCAGAATATTTCCAAAAGGCTAATCATCAATACACTTAAGATAACTGAAAGAAGATTGGAAACAATTGGTGAACGAATTGAGAAGAGGGCAATTTCTGGATCTCAGTAGAATAATTCTGAGGTAAAAATGTCCCCTTCTCCTGTGAAGGGAGTGCTCAGGGACTGAAAATTCACTCATAGCCACAATGTTTATAACTGTTCTGGGATAAGGATAATTTGGCCACAGTAGTCCATGTACATGGGACTGTCCTTAAAGACAATAGCAAAGCTACTGCAGCTAAATATATTTATTTAAAAACTTGTCATTTTTTAAAAATCCCAAAGCTGCTATAGGAAAGCTAACTTAGGGAAGAAAAAAAAATTAACCTATCTTGAAAGAACTTACTACTTTAGATCCAAATTCAAGGAGTGAGTAATATAGTTTAACTTCCTGAGTAGTCTATATACCAGTCCCAGGGGAATACCCTCTGTGTCCCACTATAATGTGGAGTCAGAAGGCAGGTGTTCTGAGCTGAGAAACCCTGATTGTGGGATATTTTAGGTGGACAGCTGTGTTAATCTATGGTGGCAAAAAAATCAGGAGGAGTTTGATAGCACCTTTTCTGACCAACACATTTTATTAAAGGACATAAGCTTTTACGAGCTGCAACTCACTTTATCATATGCATATTTGTGGAATCATTCTATTCTGGTGAGTGGATGCTTGTAGGAGTTTGTTTTCTTTCTTTTTTATAAGATGATGAGCTCTGTTGTATAGATTTGTTGTCTTATCCTGGCGATGTCCTAATGTAGTTAAAATTCCAGGGTGAATAACTTTTGCATGTAAAAATTGTTAATTAGATGGTTTAGTTTATTGGAGAGAGTATGGCATACTTTTTGGTTGGGGTGTGTGTAATATGGAGACTTATTCACTACTGGTCCTTTAGGAATGATGTCATCTTATTTGCATTTGGTTAGAAAAATTATGTCTGTGCCAATTTCTCGGTAGCTTTTACAGATTTTTGCTTCATCTGGCAGAACTTGGTGCTTATTGTTGAAAACATTTAGGAGGAGATTCATCTTACTTTATGGTGGTAAAAAAATCAAGAGTTTAGTAGCACCTTTTTGTCTGACACACTTTATTAAAAGACAAAAAAAGAGTTTTTGTGAGCCGCATCTCACTTCATGCGATACAACTTCATCAGATATTTGTTAGTCAGAAAAGGTGCTACCAAACTCCTTTTGATAATGGATTGTTTTCCTATGGAAATCAGACTGTCATCAACACTCGTTTCATTTCAATATCATCTAAGACTTGACTACTCACTCAAGCTTTTGATTCTTATTCATTTTTATTTTATTATTAATTTTTCTTTTAATTTCTTTAACTTTCTTTCTTTCTTTCTTTCTTTCTTTCTTTCTTTCTTTCTTTCTTTCTTTCTTTCTTTCTTTCTTTCACTTGGGTTTCATTTAAATAAAAAGTGATTTTGTTGCCTTTATTGATTGCATCTTGCCAGGCAGGTACTCTCTGGCTATTTAACCTTTTGAGAGACAAGTTCTTGAGAATCCTTCTCCAGCTTTTTCCCAATGTAATGATAAAGTCCTAAAAGTCCTACATTAGATGGTGCAAGATTTGCACATTCTTTTCTTTCCTTCTCCCACAAGTCATCTAGCAATCAAATTGGCTCTCTGACCTGAAGTTAGGAAATATGCCATCCATTCTGAGCAGGTAAGCAATGTCCTAAAGAGCTCCGTCTCCAAGGCAATGTTAAACAACGGAATTGCAGCACTACAGTTTGATTAGTCATACATACCTCTGTTGAAGGATTAGGAGGTCTATATCACTGTGATGTTTAAATCTTAATTGAAATTCAGGGCTCTGAACTGTGCTATCCCCGGTGGATATCAGAATGCTGCCAGAAGAACATGCACGTATGTCTCTCTGTGTGCCAAGAGAACGCACAACCAGGGAAATATATTTAACTTCCAAAGTCACTCTGTAAATCATTCAGGAAGTGCAAACATCACTATACAACCTCTTGACAACTGAGCATGTTGGACCCACAATTTCAGTCTGATATGGGGAAGAATGAAGAAAGGTTCTCAGTGTTCTGATAGTTTGTAAAAAGAAAGAAAGAAAGTATGTGTATGGGGGAAATGTACAATTTCCATATTAGAGTAAAAATTGTTATGTTTTTATCCAAGGACTTAATGTCCTGTTTCATTTTGTTGTGGCTTGCCAACAAATCACTCTGTACCTTCACCATGTCAGCACTAATAAAAAATAAAAAATGGGGGAGGGTGAAGAGGAGTTATAATGTTTAAACACAGTCAGTGTTCTTTGCCATGGCAATACTAATCAGTTTTTCTCACTAATAGAAAAATTGTATCACTCAGATGTTAAAACCCATCCAAATTGCAAAGATATCTAGCAGTGCAATGAAGTTGGTGATGTCATGTTCCATAATCTTGCATATTTGCTGCATTTTTGTGTAAAAGCATGAGAAGTTCACATTTATGAACAGCCAGAGGGAGGAGACTTTGTGATAATGCTGGGCAAAACAACATTTCTGCTCTTCCTATGCACAGTGTAGCTGATTCTGACATCCAGTAGGTTATAATATTAGGAACACAGAATGAAAGGAATATTACACTGAATAAGACCATTGGAGTTGGCTCAGTGTTGCCTCAACTGATTAGCAGCAGGTCTTCAAGGGTTCTTAATGGAATTTTTTCCAGTCCTATCTACAAATACCAGAGACTATATTGGAGACCTTTTCCCTCTAAAATATGCAGCTCACATATTTTACCACTAAACTACAGTTCTTTCCTCTCTGATAATGAGGGTAGCTGAGTGCTTCTTAGTTAGAAGTGAAATAGGGCCAAATATTTAAAAAGTGTGGTTTCAACATGATTAGGAAGGCATTTTCAGCACAGACAACTATCTACATTTGTAAATTAGAAGAAAAAATCAGATCCCCAGCTAGGTTAGATTAGTCAATGCTGTGCTAAATGCTATTCTAAGTCATTTATATTCAGGGCAGGTGGAAACAAAATTAGTTTACTGAACCTAATCTTGACAAATGTGCCTGATCTTGACACACTAGAGATAATGTCAGCTTTGCGGTTTACACACGTGCACCTCCAATTACATGGGCTCAGTATGCATGATCTGTACCCTTGAAACAGATTATGTAGTTCAAATATACCTTATATAACACACACTTTTTTCCTTAAAATTTGGGGCTGAAATCCTAGCTGTGTGTTATACACTGATACTCAAGCAGCAGGGCTGGGAGAGTGGAGCCTTCCTTTGAGCCAGGGCTGTAACCAGGGAAGCTCCTTAGAGCAGGAGGTGAGTGGTGGGCAAGCGAGCAAAAACCGGCATTCCCCATCACTCGCGCGAGTGCCTGAACTCCACAGAGCAGGAGGTGAGGAGCCAGTGAGCTTAGGTGCTTGCACGAGTGATGGGGAGCGCCAGTTTTAGCTTGCTCGCCCACCGCTCACCTCCTGCTCTGCAGAGTTCAGGCACTCGTGCGAGCAACGGGGAGCGCTGGTTTTCTTTGTTCGAGGAGGTGCTTTTCCTTTCGTATTACATATTTACCTTATAAGTGGTATAAATATTAATAAACAAAAAGGTCAGAGCTCCCTTTATTTTGCTTCCAAGTCATTTATTTTAAATTTAAATTTTTTTATTCAAACTTCCTTCTTAAAATTCAGGTGTGTGTTATATGCCTATGCGTGTTATACGCCAATAAATATGGTATGTATTATCCTGAGTGTGGGTCAATATACCCCATGTTGGTAGGATGCAAGCAACAATATATTGGTTTGCAAGGTGGTCTGTGGATTAGTGATGCAGATTGCACAGAATAGCATGAGAATGCTTGGGGTAAAACTGAATTATGGTTGCGTTTGCAGCACTTCATTTAAAATCATTCAAATTTTGTAAGGAATTCTCCATCTTATATCCATCTTCTCCTCATTTCAGGGGTGGCTGTTCTATACTTGCTTGTCAGTTAAATCAACCCCAGAGCCTTTCTTGTAATGAATCACAGCTTGAGCTTCTAGCCTATGAGATATGTGTTCAAAAGGATTGGTAATAATAGATGATGTTTGTGTTCAGAGATTATTTTCTGAGTCTAGACAGTAGCTCTCAAGCTGGCCACATTTCTTGATGGCCGTACATAGGGGTGTATTTGGAATCTTATGTGTCTTTGGGACTTAGTTTGTACTTTAGAGCAAACAGTTCAAGGAATAGGTCTCCTACAAGACAGCTGACATGTCCAGGTAAAACTTGGTTTCTGAATGCATTTTTATCAACTTAGTATGTTAGACATTTTCAAATACTGTACTTGAAGGGCTGCCACAGGAAAGAGGATGTGGATTTATTCTCCACAGCTCCTGAAAATAGAACAAGAAACAATGGATGGAAGCTTGCAGAGGGAGATCAAACTTGAATAGGGAGGAATTTCCTGAGCATTAATTCTATTAAGCAGTGGAACAGCCTACCTCAGTGTTTCTCAATCTTTGCAACTTGAATGCTGGCTGGGGAATTCTGGAGTTGAAGTCCATTCACCTTCAAGTTGCCATGGTTGAGAAACACCGGCCTACCTCCTAGAGTCATGGGTGTTGTAGAGTCATCATTGGAAGACTTCAAGCAAAGATTGGACAGCCATTAGTCTGGGATGGTCTGAGGATTGCTGCCTGGGGCAACCAATAGACTAGAAGACCCCCAAAGTCCCTTCCAATCCTATGAAGATGGGGTTGTATTCATAATGGGGAATGGAGTATGATTGGGCACAAATGTCTCTGAAATCCTCCACAAAGTTTCTGGACAATGAAATAGGGTGGATGATTTCTCTCAATTTCTCCATAGGAAGGGGAAAAAAATGCTCCAGCTGTTTCTCAAAGGCAGGATTCCCCCTTACTAATAACAGTAGAACTGCTAGTTAAAAAAAATCCATGGCAGGAGTTCTCTCTTAAGGTCTTCCTTTGGGATTTAATGAGACTTTTAATTAAATGAGAAATTACTGGACAATGAACATATATATCTCTTGGTCACTTGTGACTAAATGCAAGAACACCCATGATGATTTCTGTGAGATTCTTTTTTATATATTTTGGTCACTTCAAGGTGGCAAATATGCCTAATACTCCTGCCTCCTATTTCCCCACAACAACAACCTTGTGATGTGGGTTGGGCCTAGACAGAGTGACTTGCCCAAAGTCATCCAGCCAGCTTTCATGTCTAAGGGACAAGAACTCACAGTCTCCTGGTTTCTAGGCCAGTGCCTTCACCACCACACCAAACTGGCTCTCAGTACCATTACATATTATGTATGGTGATACAGTGTGTGTGTGTCCTACCTTCCACTAAATTCCTATTTTGTTCCCATTTTCTCCCAGTGAAATGTCACCCTGCAACTTGAGACTGCATCTACCAAGGTTATGGTCTCTGGCTATAGAGACAAATGTAAAGTGCCAGAAGCCGAATAGTTAAATTTTATTCTAGACCACAAATTCACATTTCATATCATAATATCTGCTATTGATAAATAACAATAGACAATTGCTTCTGAATGTTCATACTGAAATATAAACATTTACTTTAGTACTTTATCTTTGAAAACTTTGCGAAGTAGAGGAAAGATCAATTTTTAAAAACCCTTTCAATCAATATTTTCTTCATCTTTTTCTCTTTTAAATCCAATTCTTCATTCATTTCTGAATGGCACTATTAACTTGCTAAGAATTACCTTCTAAATGCTGGCTTAATAAATTTCATCCTTTGTCACTAGTCCAAAAGCAGTAGGATTTTAGGGATGGATGAATCTGACAAACCAAGGCTCATTGAGGTTTCTTGAATAGTGTTGAATTTTCTGGCTGAATTTTACCCCATGAGGCCAAGTACAGGGGAATAAAGTGGAGGGGCAAATGTGATCCTGATTCTCTTGCCAGCCTTTACAGCTGCACCTTTCCAAAGCTAGGAAACCTTTAGTTTAGGTACATAGCTACAATGATATCAAAATGATATCACGTGTGTCTCATACTTGTATATGTAGTGAGCTGGAATAAGAAAAACTGACTCTAATTTGCAACCATGTGTATGTTTGCCTTTACAAGCATAGTATTAGATATATGTTTAAGTTTATTGATATCCTTCTCTGTACCTCTCATATAACAGCCTTAAGAATGGAATTTTCATGATTGTGCCAATCTGTGCCTCATAATGACTAATTGATCATGAAGTTCATGCCTTGAAGATTCAAGGATTTATATTACCACAATTCCTTCTCTCTTCTTGTTATAAACACAGGGTCAGTTTGTTAGAATAAAAATGAGGACCTTGCTTCAATTTATATATGTTTCCTTTCTAGTAATGTCTCTGTAGAGATTTCACGCCATGAAGGATAATTGTATGTCTCTGGGGGTTATTGTGTTTCCTTGTCAATCGTAAATCATTTTTGGAGTATGCTTATAGATACTCAAACTGTCTTTGATCAATATTCTATATAAGACCTGTGTAATCTTGTAGTTGTTGCTCTTTGCTCATCCGGGTGCAGGAGACCAGTAACTCACTGTGACCCATTCGTTTTGGAATTATAAAAATTGTTTGCACCCTCTACAGTTGTGTGGCATTTTTTGGTGTGTTATTTTGCCACCACATATTACTTGCACAATAACATGATGCACCTGATATAATCCCCCCCACACACACACAAATGCCCATATTTTACTTTTTTGGATTAGAGGTTATAATTTTTAAGCTGAAAATAACTTCCGGCAATCATGTTGTAATATTTGTGCATCAGAAGGTTCTAAAGTGGAAGTGGAGGTATCATTTGGTAGAGATAATGCTACAAATTTAGGATAATATTTATCTTTGGGGAAATATCAGATGATCCTCAGAAAAAAAGTGTGTTACTGGGGAGCCTGGGAATGATCAAAATCTACAAAAGTTGTATTTTTAAAGTGCACATTTTCTTTTAGAAGGCAGAATGAGGTTCCATAGATATGCACCATCACAAAACTGTGGTATCTCTATTTCATGTTCTACCCATTTAAAACCAATCACAAAAATAAATCTCACATACATATATTCATATAAAACCTTTGCAACAGTCAAAGAAGAAGGGAATCTGGTTTTATAAATCTTCCCAAGAGCTCAGCTTTTTTCAAAAGGTCCCTGGGATTGATATAAAAATGAATGAGCAGCAGTATTATCAGGAAGCTGACAGGGATTCATGAACTTGGAATGGATCTTGGAATTTGTTTATTTGTTTATGTGCTGGTTTTATTTGCCATTCCAAACAATATTAGCTCTGTACCTCATTATATTTGTATCTCTTAATGTGGAGTTCATGTTAATCTACCCACCATTAACAGGAAACTATAATAAATTATGTGAACCTATCTTATGGATCAGAAACTGTAACCGTAATGCAGACTGCATTATCATTACCATTCTATTATAAATCACCGAGATGTAGTTAATTATATAATCAGTTTAATAAATAAATATAGATAAATAATTCAAAATTAAATAAAATCAGAGGTTCAAATGATGAAAGAAGTAAATTCATCCCTTCATTTATTCAAATCAACTATAATTAACTATAACTAGTGCCTAAATGATTTAAATTTCTTAGGAAGGTCAACTCCCAATTCTCCATGAATCTCCCCTCCTCCTCCTCCTCCTCCATCATAATATTAAAGCATAATAAGAATAAGAATAATGTATTAAACTTGTATGCTGCCTGACTCTCAAGGACTCTGAGCAGCTCACAACAATCAAACAAAGAAATTACAATAAAATTAATAAAACATAAAAGATGATCCCATATTTCTATGGATATATGGGCTGCTCTTAAATAACCCAGTGAATGAGGACACAAAATGAAATGAGCTCTAGAAACCAAGCAAAACTTGTAAGCAACCAATGGAGGTTGTCATGGCTAAATGATATATAGCGCAGCCATTGTTTTAAAAAAATCAGGCACATAATATCTAGCAAAAATGTACCCACAGAGATGGAAAATTCCATTTTGATATGTATATTTTCGAGACGTTGGGTATACAGAAAGCTCACTGCGTGAACATGTCTGTCACCAAGTGTGATAAAGTGGAATAATATCCAAAGCTGTCCCTGAGATATGAACATTTGCAAGTGTAAGTAAACTGCTTTTAGACACAATCTACATTCTCAGTCATTTTGTGACTGAGCAGTAAAAACAAACAAAAACAAAAAACCCAAATCTAATTGACCCATAATCTTTAAAGTTGATGAAAGGGAAGAAAACTCCTCACATAATTGGTTTATAAATCATCCCAGGACTGAGTAATGATTCAAGGACAACCCATTTATTTTAAGAATTTGATAGTTTATTCACAGGAAATGCACCAGTTTAAGCTTTATATAAACTCTTCCATTGGCCTTTGCTGTGCTAGGTGACAACTGCAGAGAATGATTTATCCTTTGCCTTTTCTTCCATAAAACTTTGAAGAAAAAGGCATGTTTTGGTGGAAAAGCCTATATCCAATTAATATGCTGGGTGATACCTTTCCTTCGCTGAAATACAACACAAAACTTCCAGGGCTGTTTGGACATCCATTTATCCTGTGATAACAACTTGTTAACGTGTTTTATCCTTGGCACAATTCAAGCATAAATACAAGGTTAAACAACTTACAGTAAGGCAAAAACATTCCAAGACAATCATGTTTGTTTTCCTTGATTCCACACTAAATAAAGAGAAAAGTACAGAGTTTAATTACAGTAACTGTCAACATGTTCCATATGTATTCATTGTTGTAATTGCTTTGATCTAATGGGGTTGATCTGTGATAACTGAGAATAGCATTCAAGCTGTCAAGTGATTTCTCTATTGTTCTTATAAATAATCTCATGAGCCTACACCAATGTGTCCTTATTAGAATAGCCCAAAATGGCAATGGCTAGATCTTGTGAGGCTTTACATACATAAACAAACCCCACTCAGATCAGGAATAGGGAAATGAATCTTTACCCCCAGCATAATTACAATCTGAATTCTATCCCCAAACCTCTGCTTGTTACAAAGGGGAGGTTGGTTTTTTTGGCCAAAAAAAGCCCCTTTCTTTTCATTAAAAAAAATAAAAACAGCATGGAAGAGTATGAGTGGAGAACCCATTCTGGTAAAAGCTAGTTTAAAAAAAAAAAAATCTCTTAAAACACAATTGTCCAAATCCTTCTTGGATCCCTTTTCTATACCCATCTTTTATCTTTAAAAAAAGTTACATATAAAATTTTAGGTGAAGATAATATCTAGCTTGACCTTCATTTCCCTGTGTATTATTTACTACTTCTCTTCTTAAAACCAGACTCTGTGAAGACTATTTCACGCATTTCCCAAATGCACGGGCAATTGGAACAACATTATTAAAGCCTAATTTACTGACTGTATCTACCACAGCAATTTAGATAGCACAGAAGGTGGATTTTAGAATGTGTAACTCTTCAGAAACAGAGTTCCAATTAAATCCAAAAGCTTGTTTACCCTAACAGCTATAAATGATGGAGGAAAAATAAAAAAAGCAAACATTTGCTTGTAAAATAGAGTTTCACCTAAACAAAATGCTGATCAAAGATTTTTCCCCACCTCCCCATTCTCCCTCAGACAGAAGGTGCTTTGGAGAATGCTTCTAAATGGGGGAAAGGAAAAGATTGACCTCAAATAACCCCAAATAACATTAACCTCAAATAACATTTGAGAAATTCCATAGAATATGGCTTAAAGTCAGTATGATTTGTTTTCATGATGAGCTACAGCATGAATCTTGATGCGACAATTCTCATTTCTATACAAGGACAGTCTTCTGCTTCATCAGAAGAAACTAATACTGCAATCCTGAACAATCATATTTCAAAGTGATAAATGTTTGTGCTACATTCTTCCTTCCCCTAATTTATTTGATTTTTAGGCCATCATAATCATGCAACTTTTGGTAGTTTACAGAAAGTAAAACATCCACAGTATAGTAACATAATAATAAATATAGCTATAAAGCATCACATTCATTCATTTACAATTCACAATTCCTATGGCACTGTCCTAAATAGAATACCTTCAGGGAGAATCCTGCTATAACCTACTTCCAGAAGGTCAACACATTTGGGTCAATTCTAACCTCCAATGGAGGATTATTCTACAAAACAGGGGCCATAATGGAACAGCACTTCCCCCAGCATTGACTTCCCTGATTTTATGGTACCATTTTTTCTCCTGAATGTTATTCCTATCCAGTATTTTAAATTGTGCCTGGAATATTACTTAAAACCAATGAAGGGCCTACAGCACAGGTATGTTCATGATGTCTACTGCCAGCTGGCAAGCAGGCTGCTACACTTTGTACTTAACTGTAGTTTTCAAATGGTCTTTAAAGGCAGTGGGTGGTGAGGGTGCACCAGTGAGAGCTTAGTAAAGGTCCTCCTGGCCATGGCCTTCACCTGCCTTGCTAGTATTAGTTGTGAATCCAGACTGAATTTGATACACACTCCATTTACTTCAGCTGTAGTTAAATATCTCCTATTGGAATATGTTGCATATGCCAAGTGATAAACACACCTTTCTTTGGATGTTTCTGCCTTGCAGCTGCTTGTCTCCTGTGCTGAAACTGACTGGAAATGATGCCCACATAAGAAATGGCTATCTAGATTTCAGTCTCGTCTTCGGTCAGGAAGTAACACTGGCGAGGTGTTCTGCCCACTGCCAAGCCAGATTGGTGGATTCCCCTGCTTCTTCACCCTTCCACCCAAGCTGGGTAAGACAGCATCAGTTGTTTTCTCTGTGAGCAGAACTTTGAGGATGTGTGGTTTCCTTTGATAGGTCTTTTGAATTATGCCCCCTCTGTTGACTCCCCTTGCATTTTCCACCATCTTATTTGACACACCCACTGGTGGACTTGTGGCAGCAGGGAGCCAGTAGAGAAATATGGGCTAGAAGTTGAAACTTGCAGAACCCTTGTCAATTTCATGAGGAGGGAGGGAGGAAGTTCAGTATGCTTCAGGTAAACAAGCAAAAGACAAACCAACAACAGCATTTCATTGATCCACTGGTGAACCCATGAAAAACATGGCCCAGCATTTCACAGTCCAGCATGGAAAGTCCCTTCAGAAGGGAGTAGGCAATCCAGCAACACAGATCAAAATGACCATGAAGGGCAGCAAGCAGGGACAGGAAAGTAGTGTTAAATTACTTATTATTTAAATATTTAATTAAATATTTATTATTTAAATATCATTTATTAGTGACTGGAAATTTCTTAAGGACTTTTTGCTCAAAAAGGAGAAAGATGAACTTGTGATTTATGGGTTTGAAGATTAGAAAGGGAAGATTATGGAAAGAAGAAAATTATGATGCAACTTTAGAGAGTCATAAACATATAAATGTATCTATAACCTCTGTCAAGAAGATCAGAAGCCACTTCTTTAGAATCTTTTCTTTTCTTTCTTTTCTTTTTTCTGTTTCTATTTCTATTTCTTTTTCACTTTGTTATTACTTTTCTTTATTCTTCTTTCATTCAAAATTTGTATTGTTTTTAATTCTGCTGAAAAACCTTTTCAATAAAAGTTATTTAAAAAGAAAGAAATGTGGGTAAGACATTTATGAGAATAAATAGGATTAAATGTCATCAAACTTAATATTCGGTAATAAAAAAAATCCATATTGACAAGGATTCTGCCAGTTTCCCTTTCCATCTTTTCATCATCTAAAGAAAATAATAGGTCTGTGCAAATCAGCTGTAATTTGATTTGGACACTTGAGATTCAAAGAGGTCATGATTTGATTTGATTTGATTTGATTTGATGATTTAAGAGTTGAAGACAAATTGAGCCACTCCACGATTCAAGATTTAAGTTGACAAAAGGATTTATCCACTGGCTATAATGAAGAAGTATCAGCATGCCTCATTTTTTTGAGCTAAGTGAGATGAAAATAGTAGGAATGGTGAACTCCAAAGAACATTAATCCTCCAACATTTCTTCAAGGGTTTTACTGAAATAAATATTTGAAATACTTCCCTGCACTTCTTTTAAGGCAGAAATAACAGAAATGAAGAAAAGAGAATGCATCAGCCTCAAAATTGTCTAACAAAGAGCTTGTTGAGAAGTTGTGCTGGAAGAATGCAAAATTATTCCTACTCTAATTTCTTTGAAAAAAAAATTCAAAACTAAGTTCTTCTGAGGCATCATGGCATGGCACTGAAGAATGACCAATGTGTTTTATTGCTTTGGAAGTGCCACAGAGGTTGGCACAGCTGATTGGCAAGCTTGCCTATTCCGTGGAAGCCATGCTCCCCTGCCCTATCCCTGGCTTTGTGGCGGGGAGAGCTACTAGGCTGGACTGACACATTCATAAAGCTAGATCTCTTCTGGGCAGGGCACAATTGTGCCAGGATTGTAATTTGTTGGCAGTACTCTATGGTAATAGTTAATTTTCTTTATTTATATAGTCTGCTTTCTATTCTAGCAGGTATTTGGCTAACAAATAAATAACTAAACAAACAAACAACTTACAGATAGATAAATCATACAAAAATCAATTAAAAATTAAACGCCTGGGTAAAAGCTTTTCAGGATTTTTGAAATACTAAGAAAGTCAGGACCCAATGCAATTCTCAATGTGGTACCTTCTATGGCTTGGGAGCAACGTCTCTGCTGCAATTAGCTAATAGGTTGGCACATTGAAAGAGAGAAAGAGAGACGCTGCGTAGAAAGAGATTGGCGTAAAGCCAGTGGCATTTGCAGTTTTTCCATACACACCATATTCTTAAAAGCAGTCAAAACGTTTGTGCCAGCACCTGTGTTAGCCTAGCATTTTCACTCATTGTGGAGAGACTTTGAGCTGTCCCCATTGTGCAGACTTTAAATCTGCCCCAAGAGTGTGAACTGAAAGGGTTCCCTTGGGCCCTTGCTCAAAGAGCTGAACTGAACTCCTACTGCACTGACAGAATCAGCACAGAAGTGTAATATCCCATTAGCAAAAGAGACAAGAAAGTTCAGGATTGTGGGTGGCCACGTTTAAGGAAGCTGAAGCTGAGAAACTGAAGCCCAGAGCACTTTTAGCCTTGTGACCCCATCTGCAGCCCTTCTTAGCAGTACACATTTGGGGAGACATGATTCTGTCTCCAAATCACTGAAGCAGTTAGCAGTTCTTTCATTTGTAGATTACAGCTCATTTATAGGTTCAGTTCCCAACCCCAAGATGGGAATACCACTATGTGCCTCTACGAACTCTAACTCTATCCCTTGTGTGCCTGGTTATTTACTTATTTTCAAGGTTTAAATCCTGCCCAGGCCAGTGTAACAAGTCCTGGATCTGTGTCCTAAGATCAATGATTTACAGTATATGGGCCAATAGGCAGTTTTTTCATGACTCCTATGAGAGATTGATGCGCTTACATTTCTGCCCTCTGACCACTTGCTATTTTGGCTGCCAAGCTTTCTTTAAGTTTGATAGGCCTAATTCCTTAGGAGAATGACCCAGAAGAGTGCCAAACAGCAAGTCTCAGTATAATGTAATTAAACTCCAGGGCTGAGGTTTGCTGGCTAATAGTAGTGAAAGATTGCCATTTTGACAGGACTTCTATCTCTTGTAACTTTATTACAGAGAGGTGCCAGATTTCCTAACAGGCTGGCAAAATGAAGCAAGGCAGGAAGTTTGCAATAGAGTGAAACTGCCAAAGTATCAGAATGGAGACTACGACAGGTGGTAGAATACTGTGGGTGGGCATAAATAGGCATTGGATCTGGCAGAAGCTGGAAGCAAGAAAGAAAGTGTTGTCCTATCAGAGTTGGGAAATTATGCCAAAGAAGAGGTAGGCAGGTTAGCAGCAGAAACAATGGACTTAGCAGAGGCAGATGATGGAACTGGCAGAGGCAGATGGATGGCCCAGAGGCAGAAAGGGCCTATCAGAATTGGGCAAGTGTGCTGGCAAGCAGGCAGGTAAATGGAAGCAGAGGCAGCAGTGGTAGGCAATGGAAATGGTGGAGAGGGGGACTGGCACAGGGACAGAAAGTGCCACACCATTAAAGTTGGGAGGCTGGAGCAGGCAAATATGGCCAATTCTGATAGGTGGGTAGACAGATAGACAAGCTTTGGGAAATGGATAGTTGGCATAGTAGAAATTATACCCATTTACTGCAACACTGCCATCTTCAACTCTGCTACGTCATTGTAGAAAAATGGGCACACAGAAAAAGGTAGCTAGCAAAGGAAGACTGGCAGAGTTTCATCTCTTCAGAACTGAAAGATTGTGCTAGGCAGGTGGTGGAACAAGTGACCATGTCAAACTCTGGCAGGCAGGCAGGCAGGCAGGCAGGCAGGCAGGCAGGCAGGCAGGCAGACAGCTAGCTAGCTAGTGGGTGGATGGATGGATGGATGGATGGATGGATGGATGGATGGATGGGTTCAGAGGGACAAAGTATCATTCTATCAGAGGTGAAAGCATGTGCCATGGAGTGAAGCAGGTAGGCATGATCTCTCTCTTTCATACACACGTGAATTAGACTGTTGCCATCAACAGTCCAGGTGGATCACTGTCATACTAGGAAGGGGGGCGGGTAGGGCAATTGGCACGTGTGACACGGGAATTTTAACTGATCTTGGGCTAATGTTAGCCATGCCTATCCCTATTAAAGGAAGCAATACATTTTGGGACTTGATGTAATAGTAGTCTTGGTTCTCTGTTCAAAGCAAAATAAAGTTTAAAATTAATCATGGACCCCTATTCCCAGAATGAGTGAACATTTGCTTTCTTAAAAACAATACACACACTTGACAAGACCTACTGTCTCATACCAGCCCTTAACCTGCTACATATGGAAAGACAAGAGTCATTGCCTTTTCCTACCTATAGGAAGCAAAGCATTAGCATCACAGTTAAGGATGTTTACATTGCACTCTATTTTACTTAATAGCAGCAACATACATTAAAGGCCAGCCCATCACTTACTTTGATTATAGCAGTGATGGGTGCATCATTGGAAGATCTGAAGGGCCAGACTGGGGATAGATCATTCTGGAGAAAAAGCTATTTATGTGTTTGCTAAAATTTGTCAGTGACTTGATAGCACATAATCAATCAATCTATCTGACTATCAATATCTAGTGTTATGATTTATATCTACCCTTTTTAAAGTTTTAAGAAACTTACAGGTTGCTGCATGGAGCTTCTTTTAAGGTAGAGAATCAGAGATGATTGAAAAGTACCTCCAAATTTCTCAGGAAAGAGAATGCTAATAATGTGGCATATCCTGGGTTTATTCACTCTTCCTGCCCTGTTACACACTTCTATATGGATTTGGGGAAAGATAGAACCATACACAAAATCAACAATAAGGAGCCAGAACAATGGAATACCCTGTTCCACAAAGACATTGATAAGCAGAGTATTCAATGAAGGGATAAAACTCACTGGCCAGATAATGTTAATATTAGAGAGCCTATCACATCACTCAACCCTCCCTTCAACATCCCTACACACAGAAGTGAATTTGGGACATTGTATATTTTCAGTAGAAAAGCAATCAGATCTGCAAAGCACTTTGCAATGCATCAAAGTGTTTTGTGCCATCTGATATAATTTGCTACATCAAAGCAGATCCTCATTTCAAATCATAAATCTACTTTGATTAAATTGAGTCATCCCACCACAAATCTGCATAGCTCTAGAAAATCATTTTAATATTTGGTTATTTTATGACAAAGACTCCTGGCAATTTGACCCTATATACATGGCTTGAAATTTTCTTGACATCAATGAAACTTCTTTTTCAACTTTCACATTCCTAAAATTGGGCCTTCCTAGACAGCCGGTATGATGTAGTGGTTAAGGTGCTAGACTAGGAGCAGGGAGGACCAAGTTTTAGTCCTCCCTTCAGTGATACTTAGTCCGGAGTAAAAAAGGAAAAAAAAAATCTGGATTCACTCAAGTAGCTTTAAGCAGCTAAGTCAGTACAGAACTCTTCCTTCCAATCATCTCCCATCTCCCCTCTCTGAATGTCAACATGCTCCTATTTCTCATCTGAATTATATAGACTTTCTAACAACATTTGTAAAGATAGAGCTCAGGAGTACATGTGTCAAGAGCCAATCCTAAACTGAAATATTTTTAGGAGCAACTCTCATCAAAAGTCACCATCCACTTGCCTGCCTTTTCTGTTTCTCAGAGGCAGCACATCATGTACTCATGGAAGTGTTCTGGAGCCAGATGTAATCAGTTGAGGTGTTATGAAAGAAGCAACTAAGAAAGAAAAACCTTGACAGGTAGAGGTGCTTACAATAGGACAGAAGTAGGCTGGGAGTGGATCGATATCAAGTTATCAAGTACAGAAAACGGTGTGTCTTTGGGGGGGAAAGAAGTGCCATTTCTTGAGATCCTTAAGGGTTACCTGATTTGAGAAATATGAGAATATGTTCTCATTTCAGTTGAGCTCCCTATGGCTTTGAGTTTCCCTTCAAGTGAAATATATAGAGAGTGGAGGATGAAAGAACAGATATTAGTGCAAGGCATAAGGCATCATTCCCTCTAGGAAGAATGAATAGAAAACAATTAATATTTGATTCTGTCAGAACACAGGAGACACAGAGAAGTATCACAATCCATAGCCTGTGGCATTTTGACCCCACCCTAACCTATAATCCAGTCCTCTTCAGCCACTTTACTGTGCACTGAAACATTTCTAGACTTTTTTTTCCAAATTTTGCATGTATTGTGAATCAAGGCTGTACACACTAATACAGATTAATTGTATACAATTTAAACTGATTTTTAATGAACTATTTTCTTTTTATTTCTTTTTCTTTAAAAAGGATACGTTGAGCAAGAAGATGAAAAAAATGGTGCTTATATATAATAACATGGATGTTACAAATTCTTTGTATGGGAAATGATCAAGCAGAGTGGAATGGTATTTTAGAAGCAGTCAATAAATCATTCAGTAAGCTCTGCAATTCCTGTGCATAATGTGCCTATCTCTTACTGTGTTAATAAAGAGTTTACACATCATTGATCAGTGTAACTGGTACCCTAAAGGTGAGTATTTTCTAGGTTTCTCCTTCCACTTCATATATGTAGCAGCTGGTTTCATGAGACTAGCAAGCACAGCCCAAGAGTAGATATTCTGTATGAAACTCCAGTCTTGGGATTCTCATGGTGAACTCATGGCTCCTGCTAGAAGTGCAGGTGGAAGCTGTGGCCAGAAGTGTTTTTGCCCAGCTCTGGCTGCTGTGCCAGTTGCATCTCTCCTTGGAACAGGAGGCATTAACAAGAATCACTCATGACCTTGCCACTTACGGTTGGATTACTTTAAGTCAGTTTATATGGAGCTGTCCCTGAAGATATATTCATAAGCTACAACTGGTGCAAAATGTAGCATCCTACTTGATAATGGGGGTTACCCATTATGGTCACTTGTTGCAAAAGCTGCGTGGTTGCCAGCTGGCCACCAGATAAAATTCATGATACTGGTTATTATCTATGAAGCCCTGGGATTTGGGCATCTCTGAGACCACTATCTCAGGTAGAATCTGGCCACTTGACTGGATTTAGCATAGAGTCCTTGTCCTTTGAGATATACAAGTGGAGGGAGTCCAGAAGCAAACTTTCTAAGTCATATCCCCTTCTTTTAGAACAGCTTGCTCCCTGATCAAGGATAACCCATCCCTTGAGGACATTCCAAAGGGTAGCTAAAATATTGCTTTCCTATAATACTCTTGGGAATTGACAGAAGGAATGTATCCATTATGAGGATAGTTTTCCTGGTAAGTGACAGAAGAGTTTTATGTCTTACGAATGTTGGATTATTAAGATAACTACTGATACATTGATTTGGTTGAATTAATTTGGCCATATATATTCTTTCATGTGATTGAATAGATAGATAGATAGATAGATAGATAGATAGATAGATAGATAGATAGATAGATAGATAGATGGATGGATGGATGGATGGATGGATGGATGGATGGATGGATGGATGGATGGATGGATGGATGTACTGGTATATGAAAAATGATTAGCATAAATTAAGCAGCAGATTACAATTAGTCCATGACTGCAGCTGCACTTTTTAAAGGCAGATGAAATGATTGTATCTTATTATTTCTGCAGATAATTTTGTACCTTTGTAAAAAGAGATAGAGTTTTCACAAGGCATACAATATATGGGGCCCTTTAAACAGATCTGAACAGTAAGAGAATCAACCTTATCTACTTCTCTTCACATCTTCTAACTTGTGCAAAATCTTCCTGCTTCTGCTGCTTCAACAACCATATATAATTAAGTTTATTCTGAAGCAGGAACGCCTGATCAAAACTAATACATTCTTTCCAAATGGTATTTCATAAGCAATTAACAAAATCAAGCATTTTCAACGGAGAAATAATTTTGAAAGATATGATCAAATAAACATTTGAAAAGGTAATGTAGCCACCAATCAATTCTACTTTGCAATCATGCTTCACGTAGCAAATATTTTGCTTCCCCTCTGTCAAAAGAGAGCAAACTAATGGAACGGCTTGAAATTGTTCCATAATTCCAAACAATTCACCTGATAGTGCAGAGGGGCTTAGACATGGTGGTTGGTTCATGTGGTTGATATTTGGAGCTTGTGGTCTGCTATCTTGGCTCAGTGTTTACTTTGTTATGAAAAAGGCAGCCAAATTGTGAAGGATCTGCCAAAAGCAAGAGTTATTATTGTTTTAAAACCTTCCATTTATTGAATCAACGACAGATTTGTTTCTTTCTTGGATAAATAAGCTTGAAGGGAATTTCCCAGAGGGATTCCAATACCTGACAATACCTATTGGATTATACCTATCAGCTTGACAATAAATTCACGCTAATTCCTGACTCCCTTCAGAAGCATCACCATCTTTCTTACAGTTTTGTTGTAGTTCTCAATTATCTACTTTTTCCACCTGCCTGGCTCCGTTTTTCCACTTATAGGCTGGTGGCTGTGAAGCTACCCTGAGGTGCACAAGGAGCAATTTACAGGAGCCCCAGTAAGAAAAG
Source organism: Python bivittatus (assembly GCF_059951505.1). NCBI lineage: Eukaryota > Metazoa > Chordata > Lepidosauria > Squamata > Pythonidae > Python > Python bivittatus. The sequence goes on along the minus strand of NW_028277035.1, from coordinate 38,312,392 downwards.
GAAGAACATCTACTCTGAGATAGATTTATGGGAGTAGACCTTTCCTATTTGTCTGCCTGGGCTTCCTATGTGTGCCCTTTTGAGAGAAAGAAAGTAAGAAAGAGAGAGAGAGGGGGGGGGGAGGGAGGGGGGGAGGGAGGAGTGGATTTTATTTAGGAAAATGCTTTTATTGCAGTGTTGAATTGAAGGATGTGCCAGGGAGACTGGGAAATATATAAGAGCCAAAAACAACTATTGAAATGGTTACCAGTAGGGAAAGAAATAGGAAATTCCAACCTATCCATTATAGATTAAGGAGGATAGACACTGGCTGTCTTTCCTTCCTGTCAAGTTGTAAGGTTAATTAAATATATCACTGGAGGTGCCAGGTCACTTGCTAATTAAAAAGTCAATTTTCCAGGATTTAACTCTGGAAGAAAATGCTAACATGCTCAAACTACTGCACAAATGCACTTGGCTGCGCTTATTTCATATGCTCAAAATGATGGGGAAAAAATTTAAGCGTTTCTGAAGTATTAATTAAACTAATGCTTTTGGCTATGTAGACCACAATAAATTGTGGATAATCTTTGAAAAGAATAGTGTACCAGGCCACCTCTTCCACCTATTAAGGAATATGTACAATAACCAAAAAGCAATTGTTAGAACATAATATGGAACAACTGAGTGGTTCAAAATTGGTAAAAGAGTGGCCAGGGTTCTTTGCTGGTGCCTTGTTTAATTAATTGGTATGCAGAATAGATCCTGATAATCTCTGAATTATAGAACTAGAATTAAAATTACTTTGAGAAACATTAACAGCCTCAGATATACTCATAATACCACTGTGATGGCTGGAAATGAAGATTTAAATAATCTTTTGAGGTGGGTGAAAGAAAAGAGTGCAAAATCTGATCTGCTGCTCAATATTAAATCAGAATCACCTTGACTTGGACTCTGGCACTGAGGCAGGTCAACATGATATACCTCTAGAAATTGCTTGTCATATTATTTTTTTTAGATTATAGATTTCAAGGATGTGGAAACCTAGAACACATTCCTGAGCTAGTTCTTTGATCTTAAAAATTTAGGGGCCTCAGTATCTAAGGGACCATCTTGCTAGCTAAGAACTTCTCTTCCTGCCATGATTGCCCAAAGAGTTACCTTGAAGAAGACTTTTTGTCAGGCAACATAGAAACAATCAGTTTGCTTTTCATTCAGCAATCTGCTACTCCTTCAATAATATTAATGTGATAGACTACAATTGCATATTTATATTATGGTTTGGTCCTGCTGTCTTAAATATGTTTTAATTGTCCATTTATATTATTTTGTGTATTTCTGCCTGTTGTGGGTTGCCTTGATCAGATTGAGAGATGTTACATTGAAAAAGAATCAAATGATTCATGACTATTAGCTATCTAATAGCTCTGTTGTAAACTTACTAAAGTTTTTGAACTGTTTTCAAAGGTGGTTGCCTTTATGTGAAGCATTTAAAATCAACATGGATAAGAATCAACTAATAAACAGAGCTGTCAATGAGGAGACAGATGCCATAACGAATAATGCCATAGTTTCCATATGAAAGCTGTATTGTATACACTAGCTCTTAGAGCTGGGATATGATAGCTCCCTGTAAAATTGAATCAGACCAATGATTTGTCTAATACTGCCATAGAGGTGTTATCAAGATGAAGTCCTTCTTCTTCCTTTCTTTTTCTTCTGAAATTCAGCAGCAATACTGTTATTTATAGTACAATTGCAATTATGCCTAATCTCTAACAATAAATGTCTGCAAGCCTGATTTCTACTAAAAAGCAGAAGCAGCTACTGAAGGGGCAGATAAAGAATGGTAAAATAATGTGGATATCTACAACACTGTGGGAAACAAACTAAATATGGAGATGCCAGTTCGGAATTCATCACTCATACTGGAAACGAAAGTCAAGTCAGTGTCAGAGTTGAAGACAATTAGTGTTAAAGAAAGCAGAAGACAGTGTGGTCCATTGGAAAAAGCATGGGAATTAAGTTCTTATTACTAGAGAACCTTGAATGAGATGCCAGTTAATTTCCTGTCCCACTGCTGGATCAGGCCAAAATCTTATATACTGTAGTCACGTAATGGCCAACCAGATTATAGAGCTTGGAGGCACCATTTGGGCAACCATATCCAACCTCCTGCACAGTGCAGTAATCCAGCTATATTTCCTTTTTAATTAGTATCTAACTAATTAAACTCTAACTAGCTCTCCTGAAGCCAAGCCACTGTGGATCTTGTTTTTCTAGCCAGCATGAAAGCCCTCACTGCTCCTGGCAAAATTACCACGAGGAGGAGGAATGCTTCAATATGACACTTCAGAATAATCCAGATTCAAAACAATGCTTTTATTATGGTGTTATTTCTTATTATTAAATATTTTAAGGGGGGGAAAAAGGACAAACATGAAAAGGAAAAGAAAAAAGTAGACAAACCCCCCACCCCACACATAACATTTTAAGAAGAACTTTACCAGCATTGTGATATTGAATAAAACTGAATGTTAAATAAAGATTTTCAGTATAGTATTAGTTTGATTTAACACAGATAATTCTCTTACGTTGTTTTAAAAATTGCAGGTCATTATTAACATCAAATTCATATACAAATGTCAATGACAGTAATCAATGCAGGATAAAACACGAAGCAAAATAGGAAATTACAGTTATTTTACCTAGTTAGTAAAAGATCTAGCCTTATTTATAGGATCATTGAGGATTAAATAAAGGCTTTATGTTAAGAGAAACCCAAATTGCAGCTGTGGTACAAGTTCATATATGGAATTATAGTCCAAAACACTATTTCCATGTTGTGTTAAGTTCTGGTCAGGTTTGCTTTTCAAATGCAAAGCTATTTTACACATCAAGATGTACTCCCCAAACTTGATTTGCAGAGGGAGTTGTACCTATTTTCCAGTGAGAAACAGTTATTATATACAAGGTTAATTCAATATACTTTGTGGGCTTGTGAAGCTTAGTGATATTTAATAGAAAAATGGCAGGTTGGAAAGGAATTTTATTTTTAGAATTCATTTCATTCAGTTATAAATCATTTTCCCAAATTGTTGAGCTTTAAAGCATTACCATCAAATATAGAAGAGTGATCCAACCTGATTGTTACATTTCTATAACTTTAAGAACATGAACCACCAGTTTTAACAATCCATATTGGGGCAATATTCCATCAGTAAAATATTTGATAGTAGTGTTCTCTAAGTATAATATTCAGTGTAAATTTAATTTTTTTCTTCCACTGAAATTCCCATTGCTGCATGCCTGTTATTCAGTCTAACTTCTGCATTTATTTGATAATACAATCTTTTACATTGTATTATGGGATTTTCCTAGGACTGAATTAGATAATTAAAAGAGAAAAATGCAAATTTGTGATAACAAATCTCTAACCATTACAATTCCCTGTATGAAGTATATAGAAAGGATAGTACAGCTACTATTTATGTATTCTGTTAATGTATTGTTAATGGTGAGCAACATAACTTTTGTGGAATCAGCTTGTGCATTTTAATGAAGGTTTACTTTCTTCTGAAGCAATGTTCTACTTTAGTGACGATACTCATATTATAACAACCTAATTGCTGCAATTAGAGACATGATGACCATATGCAAGCATTTTTTACATTTAAAGAAAAGAAATATACAGAATCTTTAGTACATAAGTCCAATATTACTTGTGCTGCTAAACAATCCAGTGAGTTTTTTCCAGATTATTAAAAATGTGAGGAAAAATGCTCACTGGGCTAGAGATCTGTTGTACAATATGTCTAGACATAAAATCTTCCTTTGCATGTCTAGGCAATGAATTAAGACTGATTTCCCTTACAATTTACTCTGCTATTTTAATTTATTGTAATGTCTCTCTACAAACTTTACACAGGGATGAGCAACCTTAGTGTTAGGGCTGCAAGCAACCTTTGTTCTAATTTTAAAAAATGTGTGTGTCTGTATGTGAGAGAGAAGGAGAAAAGACTGCTGCAGAGAAAAGAAAAAAGGTGTATCAGAGAGAGAATGGGCAACTCCACTCACTTCTAGCTTTTGGTATCAGCCATACTTACAATTTGGCTGAAAACGTTTAACCCTAAAGGAAGGTCGCTTTCCATAGGGGGAAAAAAATTGATCATGTCTGAAGTATGCTTTCGTCCAGCAAGGTCATGTGCACGTGTTCTTCCCCATTTGAAGCAACAGCAGGGCTGTCCTCCCAACCGCAGGATTACTTTCCCCCATTTTCATTGATACTGTTTTTTATAGTAATTGCATGAGAAACAGATATGTTCTTCTTGGTCCTGAATAAGGGCTTGTGGAAGCCAAACTATCTTCTTTCCTGGATTCTACAGAAAGACCCTAAGTCAAAAATGAAAAACAAATCCCAGAATGCTTTTCTTAGGCAGATATCTCTGTACATACATACTGCAAAGCTGTTGTATCATCTAGAGTGCTGTGGGAAGTATCAGTATAACACAGATCTGGAATTGTGACGACAACACTTCCAAAAGCAAATTCTTCCTAATTTCTATCATTGCTGTAACTGTATCAGCTGTATCAGCAATTGGTGTGAAACTGACCTTAAACTAGATGACTTTCTCCTTTACCAACAATTCAGATAAGAACTCTCTGGGGTTCTCCAATAGTAATTACTTATTTTTCTGAACTAGAAAAAGTGTGCCTTTCATTCCTTCAATTCTCTTCTTCTTTGCTGCTTGAATTAAACACTGGGTTATTATTATGGTGGAGTCTTTTAAATAAACTTTAGATCACACCAAGTACACACACACACACACACACACACACATAACACAAAAAGGCATAAAATATTGCTCTCCTGAAAGTCCCCCAAATATTTCCACAAAATGATCCCAAGGAAGGCAGGGGACATCTCTGAATTCTCATTTGGAAAGGACTCCCAAACATGTAGCTTCCATGCTATCAGTAGAAGAGCCGCTTGGGTAGCATCATCAACATTTTGTCCAACTATCCAAGGATACTACAATTGTAAATTGGACGAATGCTAAGTTGTCATTTTAAAAATTGTCTTCTGGAGCAAACCTTCTTCCCTTTCTTGCTGAATAAAAAGTAGGTTTTCTAAGATTCCACAAAGACATATAAGGAGGCATTAATACCAGCCCCCTTCATGCTAGTCCCTTATCTATAAGCCATGGCCCTCTTCCGAAGACTTTGTTGGAGCGTGGCTACTTACTAGAATATTAATATGCACTGAGAGAAGTTTGTGCCCCTTCTTCTTTCAATTTGTTTTTTAGTACACTGCTGTCCAACAAGTCAAGTTTAGCCTTAAATAATGAATTAGGGAATGTAATGCATTTTAAATTAGGAGTCAGCCGCCAGGGACTGCCATTCAGCGGGGAATGTAGGAATTGTAAGGAATGGGCTCGGCTCGGCTGAAACAGCCTTTTCTAAAAGGGACTTGACTCCCTTAGAACAACCTCTAAGAGACATTTGGATTCTAACAGGCTAGTTTTATTGGAGATGGCTATGTAAATTGTCAATTTTGCACAGCACAATATTAATTTAGCAGCTGAACTAGAGAAGTAGCCAGAAAGGAGATAAATAGGAAACGATGCCTGCCTTTCTAAGCGACACAGAGTGGGGCCAAATAAAATAATAAATCTTGTTGCACTGAAAAAACTGATGTAATTAAAAATGTGAACTCAGACTCCCCCTAACTCTGCCAGCTTTGATCTGTGACAATGCCTCCTCTGCTCCATTCAGTTTTGAGCTATCACAAATTTTGTTCAGAAGGAATGCTTGCCCCATGGATGTATGCAAGCCACAGTCTCTAATTCTATAACCCTTTTGAATGTCTTTTTCTTCTTTTGTGAACCTCTGATTCTGTTCCCCTGATTCTCTGTGAAGTTTGGAAATGCTGATTTTTCCAGATAGAGGAAACTACAATTGCATTGACAAAAGGTATGGCTTTTTTTTTTCTTTCTTAGACATTATATTAGTCATGTGGATATGAATCTCTACTGATTTATCCTAGGCTAATTTAATTAACAGAATGTAATTTATGAAGGTGGCAAAATTCTAACATTATTGCCTAATTGCGTACATAGAAATCATACTTTGAATCAGGCCGCTAAGCCATTTAATTATTTTTCTTCTGTAGTTAAATACACTGGAACTACAGCTAAATACATTAGAACTACAATTCCCAGAATTCCTAGCTAACTGCTCTAGTTGAAAATTCTGAGAGGCAAAAGGTGACATACTGGAGTGGGCAATCTTCTCTGGCAATAGTTTTCTCCTGTCCCCCCCCCCCCCACTTTTTTTTAAAAAAAATTCTTATCAACACACCTATATGTTAGTTCTTAATTCTTGACTAACATCTTTTCCCTTCACTATAAAAAAAGTTGCTTCGGGATCTTAAAATAAGTCATTGTGGGAGGAGAGCTGCATTAATCGATGGTAGCCAAAAATTAGGAGTTGGTAGCAACTTTTCCAACTAGCACATTTTATTAAAAGGTGTAAGCTTTCATGAGCTCCAGCTCATGACATCAGCCACTCTTTGCATCTGATGAACTGTATAGCAGCTCACCAAGAAAAGCTTATGCTTTTAAATAAAATGTGTTAGTCGTAAAAAGTGCTAGCAGACTGCCGATTTTTGAAAATAAGTCATGTGTATTTGTATGTAAAGTTCTAGTATTTAGCCAATCTTGGCTGTTCTTGAAAAGCTAAGCATGGTCAGACCTGGTTAGTACTTGAACAAAACCACCAAGAAATTATACTCCTCCCACCAAAAAAAAAAAAATTCCAGAAATCATGGGTCAAACAGAAGGATTGGATAGACAACAGGTTTGGAAGGAATCTGAGTCTACCCTCAAGCAATCTGCTTTCCCTGGCAAAAAGGTGACGGGATGGGCGGAGGAATTCTGAACAAATTGGCCAAAACTTCACTATTTTCTCCATGATTGCAAAATAAGTAACAGAATAAGAGACTCATTACTAACTGATGTATGCTCTTGACATAATTGTACCTTTTAAGCTGATATTAGGTAACATGAACTCTGAGTTGGTTGATCTGTAACAGCCTTTCATGGATATAAGCCAATATTTAATAATTAATAGTAGTATTTACTGGATTGGAGCTCTCCTCCAACCAATTACAGATAATTAAGATGTAATTAAATTGTTTACAACCCAACTAAACAACCCAAATTAATTGAAGTCCTTCCTCTGTCTCATTGATGCTTGCTGCTGAAGCACAATAATACATTGGCTACCTCCTACATTAGCACATTCAGTATAGATGTCCCAAGGCAGGAAGCACTGTTCTTTTCTCCAATGGTCTTTTCTTATTTTTAATAAAGGCATTGGATGCATGTAGCCTCTGTGCCAAGATGTGAATAATTCTACAGTGTGTACCTTGCCTTGGGTATCCAATGTCCTTCAATGCAGCCAAGTTAGCTCTGGGGCGGAATTACCATATATGTCCATTTCTCATTTGGGACAATAACTGAATGCACTCTTTACTCCTGGATGTATAATAATTCAGTTTCAGAAAACTGCTTTGGGCAATTTGTTCTTTGGGTTTCTTTCCAGTCTTTTTCCCAAATACATCATTGTTGAACATACTGTATTAAGGATTTAACATTTTTTTCTATGGCTCAGCAGCTGCAAGAAATCATAAGTATTGCGTTTTGTACAGTTATATTCTAGATTTACTAGTAATACATCTATTTTCATGATACAGTTGTACCATGTACATGCACCATGTTCATTAACCAGAAACAATTATTGGCAACGGAGCACCTACACTGACAGTCTTAAGATCAGATCTTTCAGTCTGATAGACTTTTTTCCTCTTCCTTAAATATGTGTCACTGCTTAAGCTATCTTCAGTAACAAATAAAAACAGTTGTTGGCAAGCTGAAAGCCACCATCATAACCCAAACAATCAACAGTGATCTAATATCCAATGTGTGGATAGAAGACCAAACTGCATTGGAAGGGTTAGTAGTACAGGACTCTGACACTAATTCTTAGGCCAGAAATAAAGACTCCCTCCAGAATCAGCTATCATCAAATTTATGGCTTTGTTTTCCAAACCATGTATCACCAAGAGGCAAACATGATGCCCATTTCTAAGACCTTCACACTCCACTGTAGACATTATGCTCAAATTAGATAATGACAGGTGATGGAGTTCAAGGAACAGAGTAGAAAAGCCCTTTAGGTCCTTCCATTCCTTGATAACAGAATCAAAGATTAGTCAGGAAGTAGTAATAACTGAACCTTCTATTCCCTGGGATCTGTCTAAGATATTCAAGAACTTAATCAATTTCTTTTGTTTCTTGGTTTTACTACTGCTGATCCAAGTCTCTTATGATGAACATACTTATATTTGTGGAGCCCCAGAAACAGAGGACATAACACATGCATTATTTCAATGTCAATTGTACAAGAAAGTTTAGTATCTTGGACCATACATTAGATGAACAGCCTATTGGGAGCTTTACATTAAAACAACATATTTAACGAGCAGTCAGATACCAACATTTACATATAATACAACCCTTTCTTTAAACAAAACAGTGCAACTGAGAACTGCGTATGTGGATCTGATTGAGGTAAATTGTAGGGGTGACACAAAAATATGATTTGTATTTTCTTTTACTTATGTCTTATACTCTATTTTCTAATATATGCTCTTATTATTGTTCTATATTTTATATTTTGTATTCTGGTATGGCTTAATGACTAATCAATACATTACTATTATTATGGTTGGCCGCACAGTCAACCAGATGTTTAGACTGGACTTGGCATTTCTATCCACCTATCGAGTCCTTCCCAAGGACCTGGAATAGGCAGATGTTAAGGATGTGAGATAGGCAGATGGCTATCCTAGGTCTTTAACTAATGAACATTAACATTAGCCATTAATTAATAATGGCTAATGGCTAATCAATACATTATTATTATTAAGGTTGGTCGCATAGTCAACCAGATGTTTAGACTGGATTTGGCATTTTTATCCACCTATCGAGTCCTTCCCAAGGACCTGGGATAGGCAGATGTTGTTTGATGATGTTAGAGGTATCATTGCTGGATGTAAGTTGTTCCAAGTAAAGCTGCCTTTTGCAATTGACTGATGGTGATTTTGTCAATACCAATGGACTTCAGGTGGTGCTTCAGATGTTTTGGGATTGCATCTAAGGCGCCTATAACTATTGGTACTATCTTTGCTTTCTTTTGCCATAGTTGTTGCTGTTGTTTTTGTTAAATGATAACTACAATAAAAGGATCTCTTTATTAAGAAATACGTGTCTCACGATTGTGATCGTGTAACTTAACCAAGTAACTCTGGTTATCTAACAACCTAATAAAAGGACACAGTAAAGCTAATGTCATTTTGATCAGTCATTTCCTCCAAATGTTAGCTTTCAAGGTAAGGCACAAATGTTGAGGAAATGCATGTGTTGACTATTGGAAACATATGCATGTCCCTTTTGTGATTTGTGAGAAATTTTACTGATGAAAAATGTTTGATTCATGCTCCTCTGAGGAGCAAGGGGAAAAGGACCAGTTCTGTGAAATAGATGTACAGAATCCAATCATTGGAGATGGTTGGAATATAAGAAAGTACATGATTCTAGTGCTTTTGGAATAAAGGATGGTGGGGGGTGGGGGAGTTTTTGTGTCTAACCCATCTTTAGGAAGAGTCATGTGCCCCTAAACTGTTTATATGTAGACTGTAAAGTATTGTCAGGCTGGAGAGAAACTATGATTTTTTATTTTAGTTTTTGTTAAAACACAAACTGAAAATACACCAGTCCTTCTCACATTCACTTTTACCCTTCTCCAAAGCATCTTTATCCATAAACTTTTGCATTCATGTTAAAAGAGAAGAAAATACTGTAAGTGGAAGTTCCACTAAGAATTCTTTATAACAACAGCATAATAGAAAATTCATTCAGCTTCATTATGCTTTGTTCCCAAATATGAAGAAAATGTTTGGCTTACATCCCAAGTGTTTAAATTCTTTGAGCTTTTACAGTGAAGCTGTAGAATGAAAAAGAAAAGATATGTATTTTTCTATCTCACATCATTTATTCTCCTTGCAGCTTTTTTTATAAAAAAACCTGGCATATTCATTTTCATTAAAAATAGAAATAAAGTATTACCTTGGCAAAGAAAATGGGTAACATAATGGAAATCCTGGATGACTAGTAACAATATATTTGCCCCAATGATCTATCCTAATGCATGGCTGACAGAGAAGTTCCAAGAGAAGAGAATGACAGAGAAGTATTATTAGCTCAGGAATATTTTTTCTGAACTCTATCTGACTATTGTCATACATTTCTGTCCCCATTTCAGGTAAGCCAAAATCATGGTCATAGGCTTTTGCTGTACTGCACTGTATTTCACAAGGGTATAGGCAAGAATGACAGAATGGGGTTAGGATGCTCAGAAAAACTGAGAGGAGAAAAAAGCAAACAATTTACAGTTTGTTCCTTTATCTATCTCAAGAAGAGATTCGAAAATTCTCTTTATATCTCAGAACGCTTGGAACATTTTTTGGGCTTCTGTGAATTTGATCCCAAAGAAATGTATGCAAAAAGCCTCTGCTTTGAATTTTGATATTACATATTCTCCAAATGTCCAGATGTTCTATTAATCTCCTTTTGAACACTGCACATTTGAGCTCACTTGATATGTGACTTACATATGTGATACACTGATATGTGGCTACGGAGGTTTTGTAGTGTTTGATATGCAAGTCTAGTATCCTTGTACAAAATATCCATATTGGGGAGATAAAATCATGTTAAGCTTTTATAAGAAAAAAAAAGTGGAGATTCTAGAGCATTTTCTACCTGTACAGTCAGTGCATGTGAGTCAGTGCCAGTCCTTATGTCATCCACTGCAATTCACATACTATATTTTATAATACATGGAATAACTATATACGAGTAAATTAGTTACAGTATGGTCTTTCAGTTCTTACAGTTATGGAAAACCTGTTCAGCTTTGAAAGACACATGGAATTAGGGAAATATTCACCAGATTAGACACTATTTCTGAATGACATGCAATGTCTGTTTAGCTTTTGGCTGGTGTTCTATAATGACATTTTATCCTATAGCTATTGACAGAGAATATGCAATAGCAGTTTGCTGGGATCAGCACTGGAGGAAATAGCCAAACCCCACATCATGAATTGAAGTAGGACAACACAAAACAAATCTGCAATCAACCACCCAGACTTGCTGGGAGCCGGGTAGCATATAAATTTAATATATTATTGTTGGTCACAAAGTCAGTTAGATGTTTAGACTGGATTTGGCATTTTTATCCACCTACTGAGTCCTTCCCAAGGACCTGGGATAGGCAGATGTTGTTGTTTGATGGTGTTAGAGGTATCATTGCAGGATGGAAGCTGTTCCAAGTAAAGCTGCCTTTTGCAATTGACTGATGGTGATTTTGTCAATGCAGATAGTCTTCAAGTAGTGCTCCAGATGTTTTGGGATGGCACCCAAGGCACCTATTATTATTGGTATTATCTTTGCTTTCTTTTGCCATAGTCATTTTATTTCTATTTGCAGGTCTTTGTATTTTGTGATTTTTTCCAGTTCTTTCTCTTCTATTCTGCTGTGTCCAGGTATTGCAATGTCCATCATCATCATCATCATCATCATCATCATCATCATCATCATCATCATCTGAGCAATACTGACTAGCCTGCACTACTCTATGCTGTTGCTGTATCTTGGAATCAATGCAATTTACCTACTTTATAAATCTAGAAATACAAGCTGCAGCAAAGGGTGGTTCTGCAGCAAAAAAAACCACCCATGCCTTTTAATGTTTACAAGGCCATGATGAAGAGAGAAGGAAGAAGGAGCACTGGATTTCAGTAACCTACTAATCAGATCAACATTAGTCATTCCAGTCACAAAGACTTGGGGACAAGGGAAGTCTCGAGTGTGAAGAGATCCTTTACCATTTGCTCCATTTGGCTTTGCCCCATTATTACTAACTTCTGATCCAGAAGTTAACAGCTGTATGATAGTCTTTTCTGAGATGAATTAGCTAGCTGACCTGGTCTGGCGATAGATTTATTGTATTTATTCTGTAATCATTAAACTCTGTTTCTATTGAGTAATTCCTCTCTTTTCTAATTCATTTTCTTCTCAAAGTACTTTTCCAATTTCTTTTTATTTAATCACTGAACAAAACTGAAACCTATGTATCATTACACATTTCTGTCATGAAAGACCTACTATCACTGCAAATTTAATCACATCCTGTCCCAAAACAACAAAATAGAGAAACTTCCTGAATTTAGAAGCAAGCTGTCAGCTGGTTGAACAGCCTGCCACATGAAGTGGTGAGTTCTCCTTCATAAGAGATCCTCAAACAGAGGCTGGATGATCATCTGTCAGAGGTACTTTAGCAGAATCTTCATTGAGCAAGGACCTCTACTAGATGACCTCTAAGATCACTTTCAGCTCTATGATTTTATGAAAAGAACATTATTTAAAATTGTCAGAAACCTCCATTTCTGAATGACAATGCAGCTCAAACCTTCTCCAGGATAACCAACTTTGGCCCATGTATGCAATTGTGGATTGTCCCCTGTACAAGATCAGCTGATCTTTTGACATCAGCTCTTTTTTAATTAGCTTAAAAGAGTTCATAGTTAAAGCCTTCCAAAATCAAAACAGTCAAGAGATACCGAGGCTTAGAGAGTCCTCTCCAGATGTTTCTTCCCTTTCATCGTCCATGTGCGGCATGCAGATGAGCACACCACTGTACATACAGAATCATTGCTCCAGCTTCTGTGCAGTAGCAATTTTGTCCACAGCAGTGGAGCATGAGATGAGAACACATTCCATTTTTTGCCAAGAGAAAACATTTATTTAGCTGCTGTGAGATCTCTGAGGTATGTAATGGCTTCACCTGCCCAAGATATGACATACTGAACAAGGTTGAGAGTGTCGTCTTCACCTGCCTGCCTCAGACTGCTGTTCTTCTCAGACTGGCAAGTCATTCTAAATGGACAAAATATAAAAAAGTATCAGTCCTGTTCTAGCCATACATTATCTGTCCAGCCCAAATGTTGAATTGATTATTTTTTCTTTTTTGTTTTCCCTCCCTCTCTCCAATTCAGAGAGAGTGCTAAATTCATAGCTTTACTTATCATGAGCACTTTACCTTCAGCTTATATGCAAATTCATAGCAATGTATAATTGAAAGAAGTTGTGTAAATAACACTACTGTACATAAAGTTATGTAAATAATTACAGATGGTGAAAAAATATCTGTACACTAATCTTCCACAGTGTTGCAGATTGAGTCAAATGTCCATGATGTTCAGTTTTATCCTGAATGAATTTTTGGTTCATAATTCTTAATCAAAACTGATAGCATTCTTCATTTTCCATAAAGTAATGGCTCAAAACATTTTGGCCTTCTGTTTATATTGCTATGTTTAATTTTCCCTCATTAAAATGGGATGGGAGGTACAGCATATAGAGCTTAAGCCTCTGCTGTTTTTGCATACAAATATTAAAAGCATTTTTTGTTTTTTGTTTTTTTATAATTATTGAAGATTTTAATTACAATAGTAAAAGCAAATACAAACCAAACTCAGAGAAAGGAGAAATAAAAAGAAAGAATAAAAAATGCAAAGAAAGAAAAAGAAAAAGAAGAAAGTAAGATAAAAAAAAAGAAAAGAAATATAAAGAAGTGACTTCCAATCTTTATCACAAGTATAAACAAATTTGATAACCCTTCACCCTCTATAAGGTTACAAACAAATATCTTTTCTGCCCATAACTCCTCCCTTATCTATATGCAGATCCATAAATCATCAAATTTTCAGTCCTGGTATCAACAAAAAGTCCATAAAGGATTACCAGCACTTTATAGAAAATTGTCTTATTTTAACCTTGGTCAAACAAACCAACTTTATATTCCTTCTTTTTACTTCTGACAGTCTTGATCTTTAATTCATTCAGATGTAGAATTTGATCTTTCTTTCATTTTTCTTTTTCCAATCCTAAAGGCTTCTTCGAGACTTTAGCAAACCTCTTTTGCACATCCAGTAAAAAGTCATTATCCAGGTCATTTGTATTTCCACTTTGATTTTCAAAACTTTAACCAACTTCTTTTGTATATCCATTAGAAAGTTCTTATCAGAGTCATTCTTTTGACTTGTCATTTGCGTTTCCACTTTAGCTACCTTCTCTATCTTGGTAATCCACACTTTTTTTATTAACCAGTATTTCTGGTTCTACTATTTCTGCATTAGATAAAATTTGTTTCACATCTGCCATTCCTTCATTAACATCTTTGGACATAGTCTATCCACAGAAGCAGATATTGTTGCTGACATTGCTGACATTGTAGCTACTAATTTATGGCCCCATTCTTTGAAAATCTCCTGAAGTATTTCAAATGCTATAGTGTTTTGTGTCCTTCTGTAAATCCCCATAAGTAACTAGGCAAGTTTACACTTTTTTCCCCTTCCTTGTCGTTTTCTTCCTGGAATCTTTAGTCCCCTCTAGTGTCCAATTTCTGAAATCATAAAGTCTCAAATTTCTCTTATGACTTAAGATAGACAAAACAATTTGGTTACCATGAAAAGCTGTTTCTTATTTAATTTCTTCCAAAATCTTATAGTAAAAGTCTCAATATTCCAAATTTGTCCTTAATTCATTTATAACTTTCTTAGATCAAAACCTTATTTAGCTTTTTGCCATTTATTCCCAATCCATTTAATTCTTAAACTTATGGGTAATTTTTCTTTTGTTCACAAAGGAAGGTAAACTCAAACTTGTCATTCTGAATATTTCTAACAGCTTTAACATGGTTAACAGGCAGTTTCCGAAAGTGAGCCTTGCTAACTTAGTGTCCTTTAAAAGGGCCCATGATTTAAAAGGGCCTTCATCTCCCAGCACTCAAACCCACAGAAGACCACTGTTCTGAAGTCTCCTTGTGAAGAGCAGCTGTCTGGAGCACATGTGGGTAATCTCCAGTCCTCTCCTTATCTGGTCTACATGCTGGTTCTTCAGTCTTTGCTGTGGTCATCATCTCTGCTCTTTTGGAGATGTGTTTAGTTTGCCATACCTCCCCCAGAAGTCCTCAAGATTAAAAGCATTTTGGCTAGATTTTGTTCCCCCCTCTCCCACCATATAAACATTTTCCCACATAAAAATTATGCCATGAAAAAAATCTATCAAGCATAGAAAGATTTCATTCCATTTTATCAAAGCTCTGGAATGAACTGGGGCAACTGGAATGGATTCCACTTCAGCCCTGGCTATGAATTCTATCCAGACTAATAGCCCAGATTGCATGACCAGAAGTCTCCGGCACAGGGGTGTCCACAGGGGTGTCGTCAAAAAAATCAATATAGTTGCCACAACCACGTAATTGAAGCCCTGCCTTTTTTTATGTATGTCATGATCCACATTAAAAAGAGGCTAAGTTTTGATTACATAGTTGTAGCTGACATCTTGACTTTTTTGTCCCTGGGGACATCTCTGGTCTGGCATATGTAGGAATATTAATATTGCTGACTCTAACATACGAGAGGCCTTAATCCATAGAAACTAAGTCCTTTGTGCCCTGAGAATCTCTTCTGAACTTGGTCACCTTCAGAAAATCTGGTCCTTCACACCACCAGAAGGTCTCTCTTTAGACCAGGGTTCTCCAAAGTGGTCAATATTGACCCCAAGGGTTGATGGGACTATCCAAGGGGTGGTGGTGGTAGTTGTTATTCATAGTACTATTATTTAAGTAGTACAGGTAGTCCTCACTTAACGACCACCATTGGGACCAGCAACTCCATCACTAAGCCATGTGGTCATTAAGTGAAACATCATGTGACCGTGACTTCCAATTTTACTGCTAGTAATACATTTTTTATTGGAAAGCATGGGCTTATAACAGGATCATTAATTCTCATCAACTTTGAGATTTTATGAAAGAAATGCCATTCAACTAGAAAGGTTAAATGGCAACACAGTTAAAACCTTTGCTATGTGGCTGTCATGGCCTCTGAATCTCCAGAGGCATGGAGTATATTAAAGAAGGCCTTTATTGAAATTAAACCAGCAAATTTTTAAAATTTGGACAATGTACAAGAACTGGAATATCCTATATTACTTAATTAGTGACCTAAATACTCATTTAGTTCAGTTCAAAAAAAAAAAACTCTTTAGATTCTGTTGGACCCCTCAAGGAATGTTTTAAAAAGGAGGGTTCTTATCCTTCTTATGCTGGAGATAGAAGGAACTTGAAGGAACTTTAGTACATATATTCTGGCTGTATCCATTTGTCATTCATTATTGTTTTGGCATTAAAACAATAGTAATCCAGGATCCTGCATGACAATTAAGAAATAAAATGTTAATATTTTGTTAAATAATATTTCAGAAAATCTGGAATATTTCAAGCAATGAAGATCTTTGGATATATTGAGCTCAGACTGTTGTACAAAGGTGAAGATGTAATCATGGAAGAAGGTTTGTGTCAACGCTCAGCCTTTGAATTATATATCTACCAAAGGAGAGGCAAGACTGGACAAAGTGATTCTTTATAGTCTAGGTTTAATTCTTTATTTAAAAACTGAGTCATGTTGAAATTGAAGAAAGATATATATATTAATAGTCTGATTTTTTTCTTTTCTATATATATTTAGAATTAAATATAATTTACATATAGACTTTTTAATATTTTTCAGTCTTTTAGTTTTCAGGTTTGTTTAGTTTTGGGAGAAGTTTTTTAATGTTTCATTTCATTTTTGGATCAGGTATTGTCCTTTTCCCCCTTGTTTTCTCCTATCAGGGAATTGTGCTTCTTTTGTACAATAGGTACGTAGTTATATTGCTATATACTTTATATACAACATTACAAACTTATAACTAGATTTTTTAAGAAATGTAAATTGTAACACATATACTGTATATGTGTGTGTGTGTGTGTGTATGTACACACCCACACACACACGTTATGATTTTCATTTCTTTAAAATGTAAATTGCAATGTATATGTAAATCTTTTTTTTTTTTAATCCATTCAATCTTGTCTGATTCTCAGATACTGCCTGGACAAGTTCCTGAAGTTTTCTTGGCAAGGTTATTTGGAAGTGGTTTGCCTTGCCTCCTTTCTAGGGCTAAGAGAGAGGGACTGGCCCAAGGTCATTATGCTGGCTTTGTGCCTAGGTAGGACTAGAACTCAGGGTCTCCTGGTTTCTAGACTGATGCCTTAACCACTACACCAAACTGCCTCACAAATCCGTTTACATATATCTATTTACTTTTATCACAAACAGGCTTGGAAAAATCATTTTACTGAATTCTTCTTTTTATCACACATAGAAAATGGGACGTGTACTTACAGCCTTGTTTATACATGTCCATTAATATATTGTTCACATTATATTTAACACACACACACACACACCATTCATTCATTCATTCATTCATTCATTCATTCATTCATTCATTCATTCATTCATTCATTCATTCATTTTGTAAGGCTGCCCATCTCACCAAGTGACTCTGGGCAGCAAACAAAATTTTAACATTTAAAAAAAAAAAATCACATGTTCAATTTCATGTTCAATTGCTCTAAAAAGTAGATGAAGAAACTATTAGATCGATAAGTTAGGTTCTGTATAGAATAGTTTCCTTACATTGACTTATCCCTGGGGCTTCAGTTCTTTCCTTTCCTGAGTACTTTAATCAGCCCTAACACAGAACTCGGTTCTGCCTTCCTAATAAGTTGCTTGAAAGTGTTAATATTTGAGAAAACAGAGAAAGCAAGCCTTTCTTCTCCAGTTCTTGACTTTTAGGCTTACAGTCACAGAGGTGTCTTCCTCTTTCTTATCTGCTTCCTGGATGGGAGAGTGTCTTTGCTGCCCTCTCAGCTGAGGGAATTGCAAGAGCCCTGCCTTCCTGTGTGCCAGAATGAATTCATTGACAAAGCTGGTCCCAGAGCCTGACTCCGCTTAGGTCTGAGCGGGGAAAGTATCACCAACATCACCTAACTGGCTCCCATGCTGAAGGGAAGAGTGGAAACTGGGTCTCCCCATTCACACTCCCCTGTGCTGGCTCTCTGCATTCACTTAAATATACAAACTAAATGGAACACTCCCAATGGCTTCAGGAAACCCTGCACACATTTTGGAGATATAATTATCTGGAGCTTTTGCACACAAACCAGTGTGGAGAAAAACAGTTCTCCAGCCCTTTTAACTCTTATTTATTCTGTAGGTAAGCATATATGTTAAAAAACACATGCATGGGGCTCTGCAGAAGTCTTCTGACACAAGCTTCACCTCTTTTGTATGTGCAGGCAAAGTCACAAGGCATGTAAAAAAGGGGCAGGGCTTATGTCGTAACTGCACAAAGTTGTTTTTGTTGTTCTGCTCCCTCTTGACCTGTTCTTGCAGATGCTGCTGAACATATATCAAAATATAAATTGAATACTATTCAAATATATTCATAAAACTAGAAACAAGCAAAAACTTTAAAAAAATAAAAACCTTTCAGCACCTCACTCTCCCCTCTACACACACACACACACACACTGCTCAATATATTTATGAGCTTTAGGTATGTGCCTTAAAGATTAGCAATAGAAGTATACCATGTTCTTAAACAAATTGTCAAAATGAAAAATTGAATAGCTATATTCATGACCAAGCAGTTCATCCATTGGCTATAGCTTTGGCTATGGCCTTTAGGACACTGGTTAGTGTTGCCTTGACTGAAAAGGTCATAAATTCATCCATAACTAAATCCTCAAAGCCCAGTCTAAACAAAATGGCTTTTGAAAGATTGTCAGAACTGGACTTCAGCAAGTTACAAAAAAGGAAATACTTTCTTTTTTGTAGTTGCTATCCTGAATTTCTTGTTGATCAATCTAATTAGATTAAACAGGAAAAAAATCATTCTCTATCTTTCATTCTCTTTCTTTTTTCCCATACTGTCCATAATTTTATTAACTTCTATTATGTCCCTTCATTTGACATTTTCTGAACTGAAATGTCTCAATCATTCTTGCTAAAGTGTTCTAACAGTTGATTATCTTGTTTGCTCATTTTTGTATATTTTCAAGGTCAGTAATTTATTTTTTGAGAGGTGGCAATTAGAACTTGTGCAGACTATTCCAGATACAACATTGTGTATGTGTGTGGGTGGGTGAAATCTAGGTTTTCATGGACAATGGAAGAATTGCAATTATCAATAGATTGTGTCATTGAGTCAGTTTCTACTCTTAGTGACCACACAGATAGATTCTCTCATGACAGTCTAACCCTAACCTGGTTTTTCAGGTCTTCCAATGGTGCACCCATCACCACTGTAATTGAATCCAACTACTTTGCTGCTGGTTGTCTTCTTCTTCTCCTTTCTTCCACCTTTCCCACCATTAAACCTTCTCTAGGGAGTATAAGGGGTCCAAAGTAGGATAATTTGAGCCTGGTCATTTGTGCTTCAAGTGAAAACTCTGGGTTGATTTGTTTGATGATCTATTTGTTTGTTTTATTGGCTGTATATGGTATTCTTAGGAGTCTTCTCCAAGACCAAAGCTCAAAAGTGTTAATACTCTTCCTATCCTCCTTCTTCAAAGTCCAACTTTCGGTATCATAGAGTATCACAGGGAATATCATAGCTTGCATGATTCTGATCTTTGTAGACATAGACACATCATGGCATCTGAATATCTTTTTTCAAGGCCTTCGTGACTGCTCTATCAAGTGCTAGTCTGTGGTGTATTTCTTGACTGTTTCTTCCTGTACTGTTGATGGTTGATCTTAAAAGGCAGAAGCTACCTACCACACTGATATCTTTATGTAATCATTCATTACATATTACAAATCCTACTTTGTTGTTACTGATCTTTTTCATTAAACTGATTAAGCAATGTTTTTTCATGATATTGTTTTTCTGTGAAATAAAGGAAAGCTTTGAATATTCCCATAGAGAATTTTTATATTAAAATTGTGATTTATGTTTTTTTATTTATGTTCACATTGTAAATAAAGCTTTGAAATGTAGTCATTTGATTTGACCTCCAAAGTGTTATTTCTACTGTCAGCTGTCAAGCATTGCCTGCTTATTCCAAGGTACCCCCTTTAACCCAAGTTTGGTTTCTATTCTTTGTGTCTCTTTGTCCTTGCTAATCTCATGGAAGGCCACAGGGTTGTGAAATGTCCTTTATTTTAAGGCATGATTTAAAAGTGATGTGACAACACCATGATGTAAAATGCCAAACATCAGATCTTATAGAATTCTGTAAAGAACATTTCACATGTCTGTAAATGAAAGCAGACATACTGAAAGCTTGTGTATGTCTTTTATACCCTACTTTTTCACTGCAAGTAGTAAGTTTCAGCTCAGTGAGAACTCTGTAAGATAGGATTCCATTAATATTAGAAACCAAGAACATATCAAAATCTTCTATAAATTTGTATGAAGGTAATATTCATTTTTTGCAGAAATAAATCATGTAAGCATTCTTCTGAATTCAAACCCTGTTTTAAATGACTTTACTTTAAAAAAAAAAGACCCATCCAAGAACAGTAATGTAAAGCTAGCCCTAACATTAGATGAGGTAGTGTGATGGACTGGAATGGTGGGAGGGGAGTAAAGAATGTGCTCTCATCTCCAGAGGAGCGAGGAAGAGATAAGCGGAGGAGATTGGCACCTCCCTGAGAAACACCATCGGTATGAACTGGCTGAGCCTGGGAACTGGGCTCCAGTCTGGGAAGATTCCTGTAAATGGGTTGTAGCTAATAAACCTTGCTGGATAATTTCTGTATGGTCTCCTGGATTTCCTTGGGCTAGGCCTGACAGGTAGCTATCAGAAGTAGCCGATGTTGGAGTAATGGAGTATTGGCACCATGGAAGATGGATGAGAAGACAGTAGCGTGGACCCCTTTTTCCTCTTTTGCTCATATAAGATTTAGCCAGCTGAGGCAATGTGTGTGTAAATTCCACCCTCCTTCCCAGCCTTAGAAAAAAGTTACTTAGCAAGCTTTGCAGATTACACTGTTGTATTGTAAAACTCATCCGAAGCTTTTATCTGCATTTGTACTTGTTACAATTAAGAGACAATAGACAGCATGAGCCCACAGATCTAACACTTGCTAAGGGGAGAGGAAGCAAGTCTATACACTAGAAACCATGTTTTTCATAAAACTATACTTAGAAAAGGGTATTTCCCAAGTTATTGCCAGAGACATCATCAGACAATCCCTGGATAGTTCTGCTTAAAAATATATCTGGCTGAATGTCCACGGTTTGAAGTTATGAACAGGTCACTGAGAAGTTGTGCCACCAAGCCACCCCAAGAGCTGTTGTTTATGTCTCTTAAGAAAGGTATTAAAAGGTGGCAAAAGCTGGAACCTCCGCAAAGACCTAGGAAAAAGAGATGCACAACTGCTAAACTGCACAACTATGTGTCTGCTACACTTCTGCAGTTCTTGGAAGCTGAAGAGACACAGACTTCTCTTTTTCTGTAACTCTCTTAATATTTATTCAATAAAATCCTGTTTTGATGCTTTAGTTTGGTCTGAGCAGATTGTCTTAGAGTCCTTAAGAACCCTTGTTGTCTCCAAGCTGGCCACAAATAGCAAAGTTGTGCACACTACACAATTTTTCCTGACTCCATGAAGTTCACTTGTCCCATTGCCATTGATGCAAAGTTATATAAGTGTTAGTATAAGGGAAGGAATACCTTCTTGATAGATGCTTCAAGTGGTAAATTACCTTGGGCCACTTCTTAGAGCTGGCCATAGCTCAGTTAATTTAAAAATAGGAGAGAAAACTCCTTTAAAGAAAGTTTCAAGAACATTCTTTCAAGGAAAATCTCTTGGGGAAACAAGCTAGCTAATTTCACAGCAGGGCTCTCTTCCCATCTTAAACCATTTACTGAATCTGTGTTAAGACCCTTTAACTCCACGACGGTAAGATTAAACTCTGACTACATCTCAATGAACTTCAACAACCTAACTAGGTTAGTATAAATACAGATGCTAGTTCAACAGGGAAAATTCTGCTTATGCTCAGTGATTCCAGAGATTTTATGTTCCCTGTCAACTTGAACACTGTGTCATTGGTTACACCAAAAGATGAGGCCCATACAAATCCCATCTCGTTCCTCATATCTTTTCCTGTGCAGGGAAAAGGCCTGGTATTGAAAATACATGATAAATATCATATTACTGCATCAACAATCATTTGCTTCATCTTCCTTCCTTTTTCCCCCTTTTTAATATTTGCTTTAATATACAAAATTAAATATATATATATATATATATATATATATATATATACAGTATATACAGTATGTATGTATGTGTGTGCATTTGTGTGCGTGTGTGTGTGTGTATTTTATATCTATATCTATATCTATATCTATATCTATATCTATATCTATATCTATATCTATATCTATATCTATATCTATATCTGTATCAAGCCACTTTATATCTTAGAAGTCACTTTATATGTTACAATAAACGTAACTTCAATATATATTTTTTCAGCCTGTCCTTGACTGCTCTTAGCCTTATGTTGCTGTAATAGTATTCAATGTCTAAATGAAGATAAGATGACACCAAAATTGATGAGACTGAATAATTAACAAATGGAGATGCAGATGACATCAGTGTAGAGGAACTGGCTAATATCTTAGAGGACAAAATTTGCAATTCAAATTTACCTTAACAGGGCTGAACATTGGGCCAAACCCATCAGGATGCTGTTCAACTGTGACAAGAGTAAGGTAATTGTCAGCCTTGCAAGGTAGTCCAAAAAAGAAGCATGCTCAGAAGTAGCAACTCTAACTTTACTGTAAGGTTACATTAACAGAATCTTGCAAGTCTGAAAGTACATCTCTCCCCCCTCGCCCTTACAGTCCAAGAAACTAGGGAGGGTCCCTTCTGAAACATTTGCCCATTCCTTCTGTGGACTCAGCTGCCACTTGTCATATTTCTCAAAGAAGATTTTAAAGAAGAAGTCAAAGATGTGGAAGAGAAAATCCCAAACAATGTAGAAATATTGGAAAAGGAAGAAACTGGATTATGAGACAGAGATCATTGTTAGAGTGGAAATACAAATGACAAATCAAGAGATGGCAAATGACCTGGACAAGGACTTACTGTTGGATTCACAAAAGAAGGTTTCTAGAGCCTTGAATAAATCTTTGTGATGGGAGAAAGAAAGTTTGAATGGAAACCCAACCCTATAACAGCAACTTGATGAATTAAAGATTAAGACCATTAGAGGCAAAAGGAAGGAATATACAGTAAAGTTGATTTATTTCATCAGAGTTAAAATAAGAACTATCTTTACAAAATTCTGGAAACCCTTTATGAACTTTCTGCTGATACCTGGATAGAAATGACCATGATTTTTGGTTTTATGAATGGATAAAGGGGGAGGGGGCGGGGAATTGGAAGAACTGGATTATGCATCTAACCACATAGGGGGTGGGAAAATATTAATTTGCTTGTACTTGTTGCAAGGAAGATCGGAACTTGCTTCTTTAAATATTCTTTTTTTTAATCCCTTCTCTTTTTTCTGTCTTTTTCTTTTTATTATTTTCCTTTTTCTTTGCATGTTGTATTTCTTCTCTTTTCTATTATTTTCTTTATTTCTGACTTTAGTTTGGATTATCTTTTAGTATTGTAAAATATTTCAATAAAAAATATTTTTAAAAAAAGAAAAAGTGGATGGTTTGAGAGGAAGGGGATGACTACAGAAGACGTGGTAGTACAGAGTTGATAAGATCCATGTATGTTTGAAGCTAGGACCAGTATACAATCATAGGAAGATATGGAGAGATATAGTAAATGGTGGTATACAAACTAGATTGAGTTAGATTTCCTTTGCTTTTCTCTTATCTCTTACTTTCTTTTGCTCACTACTTCTTACTCTTTTTCTGTTCTTCATTTATTTATTTATATTTATTTATTAAATTTGTATGCTGCCCATCTCCCCCAATAGGCGACTCTGGGTGGCTCTTTATGTGGCTTTCTCCAAAAGGGCATATCATAATGAAGATATATGTCTGTAGATAGGTGAATAACTGTTTGGGGAAGTAACATGTTGTGTGAACCCAGCTTGTTTGGTGAGCTGCTGATTTAGTGTATTGTGGGAATTTAGAAAATTGTTCCATGCACTAACTAGGTTTTGGAAACCTCCACAGTGCAAGCAGCAGCAATGGCCTCCAGGGTTTTTAGTGCTGACAGATCCATCTTTCCATTTCTACCAGCTCCTTCATAACTGGGCTGACTCAGATGTGCCATTGCTTCTGGCCCCATCACTATCCTTAATTATAATGGTACTCAGAAATAGGGAAAGCCAAGCCGGGGCGGGCGGGGGGAGACTGGTGTAGTGGTTAAGGCACTAGAAACCCAGAGGCGGTGAGTTCTAGTCCCGCATTAGCCATAAAGCCAGCTGGGTGACCTTGGGTCAGTCCTCCTCTCTCAGCTGTTGAGAGGAGGCAATGGCAAACTACTTCCAAAAGACCTTGCCAAGAAAACTGCATGGACTAGTCCAGGTACTTGCCAGGAGTCAAAAACTGACTCAAAAGCACAAAAGAGAGAGAGGGAGGGAGGGAGAGAGAGAACACCAGCAAAAGAAAAGGATAGAACAACTCTTGTCAGATGAGAGAAGGAAAGGTAATGGAGTGGCCTGTAGTAGTGGTGGAGGTTCATGCTTCAAATCTGCAGCCAGTGCTCTTTATATGCATAGGGTTTTTTGGTCCTATGATTTAAGAGGACCAGAAGAATCAGGGGCAATGCTCATAATACATAGGAAGCCAGGCAGCTGGAAAAAAATTCCCTTTTTCATGCGGTCAGGATTGCAAATAAAATTAATTCACAGTACAAATGAATGAACATTGACTGCTGGTCAAGGAAGCCAGAAAGTAAGCCAGCTAGTATGAAATAATGGAAGTAAATAAACTGCAAAATAATGACATGGAATTAGACTTTCCATAGTAGAAGATAGAGGAAGGATTTATTACCAAGAAAAATAATTGAATCCACAGCAATAAACTGTAAAGGTGATCAAGGAAAAGAAAAAGAAAACCAGAAAGTGTTTCTCATTTATGTTCCTCAATAAAAGGAAAAGGGAGTGAAAAATTAAAATAAATATAATTAAATATAATTGTTTCTATTGTTGCACATTTTTTCAAGCCTTTGGAAAGAAAGCGCATGGTAGAATGAGGGGAAGCAATGGAAAGAAATAATTTTCACAGCAATAAAAAGCCACATAACCTTCTTCTTCCTAGGTTCATCAGGTTTCAAGGATTCTTAGACCCCCTTTCTATACTTCGTTTTAAAATCGACCTTTTTATGTGCAAATAGTGCAGATGTACACTTCCAGGGAATTGGGACTGGGCGTAGTTTTCTGACAATGACATAGGAGCAAGGCCAACTTATTTACATGACACATGAATGGGACCTTGAAATATTTCAGACCTTCTCTTGGAATATTTCAGTTACATTCTCACCTCCAATATAACCTGAATAGATTTATCTCAATAGATAAATCAAACAGACTTATCTCGACAGTTAAGTGATACCACCAGAGCACAATGAACTTAGAAAACACCATTGCAGGGGCACCTGGTGAGTAATTATATTAAAATGGGTTATTAACATATTGTTAGGTCTCTTATTACTCACAACAGATTGCTACTTCTAAACAAATGCTTTAGAAAGCTTTAAACTTCTAACTGAAATATGGAGCTTTCTTAATGCTGTCAGCCATAAAAGCAAAAAAGTGGGGGTGGAGGGAGGAAGAAAGGAACTTCCTACTTGGATTGATTGGAGTTAATCCAACTGAAAGTCTAAATCCATGTTACCATTTAATCCAGTTAGTATGGCTTTCATTTCAAGCTTTGGTAAATCCTTTAACCTCTTGCTTAAGGAGCAGCTTAAGAGCTCAATGTTTGTGGGGGAGCTTGTCAATAGTCCTGCAAAGGCTGTATTGAAGAGGATTTAAGAAACAAGCAACAGTGTCTTCATAATGTGACATTTTCCCTTTCTATGATGAATTGGCGAAAATTATCCTCACCAAGAGCAAGATGAATTAATTCATTTCTGTTTTAAAATGGGTCTGGCAATACCCTGGTTCCTATGCTTCCCCACTATTACTACCCTGAACTTTTAACTTGGCTTTACTAGGATATATATATTTATTTCAGGAAATTGCACCCCAAACAAATTCCATATGATTTTTTAAATGAGTTCTAAGGAATCACATTTCAAGACAAATTCATATTTGATTGAAATAAAGAAATAAATAATGGCCCTCATTGAATCTGCTGAATATAGCAGAACATTATAACAGGTGCAGAGGATGGGAGACAGGAGAAGTTCCCTTCCCTTCTCCTTTTTGCTTGCTATTTGATCCTGAAACTCCTATGGACAAAGTTGCATGGGACTGAGAGTTTGACAACCTTCCAGTGGAGCATAATTTATACAAATTCTGCTTTTATTGTATTTAACATTCTAGTTGTTCGATATTGCCATTGCATATACTGTCCTTTGAAAAAATATAAGATTTACTCATTATTTCTGTGCTGTGTGGGATTGCTCAGCCAAGGGAGTTGGATCATATGGGATCTTGGGAATGGTGACTTTTCAAAGACAGTTACCTTTCCAATGGGGAAAAAAGGGAGACAGCTTAGGAAATCATTCTGGATACATAAGAAGTTTTTGATTGCTACAAGTTAAAAGTAACATGTGTAAGAAATGGAAGGTAGGTGTAACTATCAAAGAGGTTTATCACATAGCTCATATGTACAATTAGAAAGTTAGGAAGTGGTGGGACAACTCCTTGGACAGAATGGTGGGATAGTCCCAGGCAGTAGGGAAATGGAACGGCCTTTCAGCTCCTACATTGTTTCAATCTTCTCCCAAAGGAATTGTGTTCAGTCAATCCTAAGTAGAACAAAAGGCAAAAGGAGGGAGTGGCAATCTATGCTAAGGATTGATTGATTTATTGATTATGTGCTATCAAGTTATTGTCAACTCTTAGATACCACATATCACACAGATAGATCTTCTCCATAAAAGAAATGTTAGGTGACAGATAATAGTAATTTAGAAAACATACCAAATAATATGTGGTAGGGATGTACAAAGGACTCATCTCCAATCTGAATGTCTAATTTGACTGGATGACAGTGTATGCAAAATCCACCTAATCTTCAAATGCATCTGAATCAATGTGATGGGTTACATCAATTCAGCTCTTTATTCCACAGGGTGATTTGACTGAATTATTCTCAGATTGAATCTTGGAGGCAAAGCTTTCCATAGCCATAAGAAATATCATCCAGATTCTCTGAGTCTACAGGGATGAAAATTTGGGGAGTTGGCCCTAACTTTACTGAACTAAAAATCATCATGCATATGAAATAGTGGTTTGTAACCCCAAGTCTTCATATGAGAGCTAGTGTGGTGTAGTGGTTCTGGTTTGGGATTGGAAGTCAAAAGACAGATTCCAGTCCATCTTTGCCACTTATTGGATAGCTTTGGGTTAGTCATTCTTTCTTAGCCCAACCTACCTCACAGGGCTGTTTTTGTAAGGAAAAAGAGAAGGATGGAGCACTTAGCGAATCACCTTGGGCTCCTCAATGAAAGGCAGGATAGAAATGCAATAAATAAATAGGAAAACATGGGCCAGGGTCATAAGTAGAAACCTGACCCCTCTTTCTTCAAGGCTTTTTTTGATTGAGGTCCAACAGAGAAAGATACTCATCTTGAAGAGAATTTTTCTCATTACTTAACTATCCATCTGGATAAGCAGTTGAATTACAACCATTCATACCAGGATAGAGGATGGATACTTAAACAGTTGCCTTATCAAAAATAGAAAGTATTAAGAAATATTTTGCACTGATAGCAACCAATAGAGCAGCTGGTGATCAGTCTTTTTCTTCATGCAGTTGTGCATAACAGGGATTTTAGCTGATGGTAAGCTGGCTTCGTGTTCTTTGAATCTTATTCTTCATGAGCAAATATAAAAAGAAATGGGATGCTTCTTCCTGCTTGGAGGAGAAAGAGTTTGCAAGAAGAGGGCAGCTAACGTGCCCTTTCAACAGGGAAAGTCAATAGTTAAAGCTTCGTTATACAAGGATATATTTTTGCTGCAGTTGGGATCATCAGTCCTAAAAAATAGTCTGTGCTATTGTGTGAAAAGGCAGTTTCTGCACTGCGTGAGGCCCTCATGCATATGTTCACGGTCTCCCACACTTATTATTTCATCTCAAGGCATTTCCTTAGATTTGTGAATGTTAATCAATTATTATCAAGGAATAACTTAAAGGAAATTGTCTCCTTTAAAAAACAAAAAAACCTTAGGACTTCATAAAGTGCCTCAGCCAACTGACCCTAAGCTGTGCAGAAAAGCAATTGCTGCAGCCAGCGCAATACAGCAATGACGTACAATAATATAGAATAAAACAAATACAATCAGTAATGACAGTTAAAATTAATTAATCATAGAAGGAAGGTGGGAGGAAGGGACGGAAGGAGAAAAGGAAGGAAGAAAGGGAGGGAGGGAGAAAAGGAAGGGAAGGAGTTCCCTGAAATTCATGAGATACCTACTATTTTAGGTGCTGCTTGAAGACCTATCTCCTTACCCAGGTGCTTCCTAGGTGAATCCTGAGTACAGGTAGTCCCCAGTTTAAAAACAAGTTCTGTTCCAAAGATCTGTCCTTAAGTTGAATTTGTATGTAAGCCAGAACAGTATTATTGTATAATACTGTATAAGTCAAACTGGAACCATTGTGTTTTTAACTTGAATTTTGCTATCATAGGCTTGGTTTTTAACTATGGGTTGTTTGTAACCCAGGCGTTCTTAACCGGGGACTACCCATATACAGTTTTTTGCTTTCTGCCTTTACTACTACCCTCCCCTTCCTTTTTTACTGTACATGATATAATTCATTGTTTTCTACTGCATCTTTTATTTTATGTAAACTGCTTGGAGATGATTTTGTATGGATAATAATTATTTATGAGTATGGGTATAAATGTATGTGTATAAATGTATAAGTGTGTATTAAAGAGAAGGAGGAGGGGGGAAGTAGAGGAATATATCTCCCATGTCAATAATAAAAATGAGGATTGTGTCAGAAAAAAAGAAGAGACAAGTTTAACTCAGCTCCTCATACATAAAAAAATCCATAAATCAAATCTGTCTATTTTGCTTTCCTCCCACAATAAATCTCAAGTTGTTTCTAACTTTTATTCTAAAAACATGGGTAAATGTTGATAAATCCTTAGGTTAAAAAAAAAAAAAACTAAACTAAATGCTCATATGCCCTTAGATTCAACTGGACCGTTTTGATGCGCAGAGAAAACTGTCCCAGGTGACTAATTCTCAAGTCGGTTTCTAGGTTGTAGTTGGGACCAGCTAAAAGGGCATATCCCACTTCCACCTAAGCATGACACAGACATGTTCTGACAACATCTTTTTTTTCCCTGCCATGTCCCCATGATGTTGTCTTGACCACCTCTCCAGCCCTTGAGTGAGATAATCTTAAATTATCCTTCGCTGTGTCAGTGTTAAAGTAGTAGTAGTATTTTTGGAGAGAAATCCAAATCCTATCGTGTCTGGGGACAGAGGCAAAAAAGGGAGGGTTGGGATCAGCAATGGGAACATCCAATTTCCTACCAGTGTAGCTTTCTGCCAACTCAAGAGTAGACTGAAGAACATTTCAGCTCAGCAGTGGTAAAAGGCTGTAAGATACTGCATGAGTCGTGAACTTGGTGCTCCTCTGTCCCTCCATTTCAACCCATGCAGCACTGATGGCTGCATATGGTCCTGTGTGGCTTGGCCTTCACGCGGAGTGAACAGCAGATGTGAAACCACAGCCGTTTATCTGATTGCAGCTAGACGTCTCTGGACAGGAACCACTAGAGGGCGCAAGCACCATAGGCAATGCAAGACGGGGGGTGGGCGCTCACACTAGCAGTTTACAAAGCTGCTTAGGTGGAAACGGTTTTGCCGGATTTTAAATCACATATTATGCTCCTTCCTGTTTGCTTAAATGTGTCACCGGGTTTATTTTTCAAGAAGCATCAGCTCATGTAGGAGAATTCCCAGTGCGGCATTCCCTCTTTAGTCAGCATTGCCCTGGAGGTTATCCTTCAGCCATCTGTCCAACACACCGTCTGACTATACCTTCTGTTAACTTTGCCTCCTGAGAAGCTGGATTAATGTTGCCAAGCTCCCTCTGTCTTCTACCAAATTTTTTTTAAAAAATTTAAAAAATAAAGAGAAAAGGAGGGAGGGAGGAAAACTGTCAGGATATAATTCTTCAAAGAATTGAAACGTGCTCTGCGCAAAGCATGCAGAATCAAGCTGATGCATGTTTGCAGTTAAAGCTGCCAGTACTGTATATTTCTTTTTAAAAAAATCAATCACATCACTAAAATTTGTCAGTCCAACAGGTAACTTGCTAGGTGTTATGCCTGATTTTTTTTTCAGATCTCATGTTTTCCACTTTATGACTAGATTAAAACAAAAAATAAAACCCCAAAAGGTTAATGATGGGCAGGAATTATATAGAAGATGACCTAATTATCACATACTTCAACAAGGATATGGGATATGAGTGGAACATTTGAAATGGATGATAGAGAGTCACAGTTCTGAGAAGTGAAAAGTCTAGGAAAGGACTTCCTTTCCTCTCTGAATCCCTGGCAGACTAATGCTATATGTGTTGTCATTGAATAAAAGGGAATTCCCTTCTCCAACAAGCCACAGTGAATTCATGCAGACCTTCTGAACATACATACATACATACATAGGGTTACTATGTCCCATACTTCCTGACAGCTGTTGCCAAGCAAAGAGATTGGCAGAGGTTCTACAAAGTGCTCCGTTCCACTTGTCCCTTTCCCAAGAAAGTGACAGGCCAGGGACAGTAACATTTATTACTCTCACGAGCAGCCTTCAGCAACAGTTTCCATGACCAGAAAGTTCCACATCACTGCCATATCCAGCTCATGGTAACTGTCATTTCATTTGGTCTTCCACAAAAATATTTTCCCAAAGTTTTACTGTTCTCATGAGCTGAGCATTCACCTGAAATAATGTTTGCACATAACTGAGCCAATTTCTGATGGGTGATTAGAATCAGAACTGGACAATATAGTATTTCTACTAGTAATGTGCAAGGAGATATCTTTGCTGATCTCCAATTCGACTTGCTGTGGTAGGGATTCTGGTACCATGAGGAGAAAAATGCAAGTATTAGCAGAAAAAGTCCGAGAAGCACTTTTGCTGGCCTTTTTTATTAATTTAAAACAACCTAAGGAACCATGTTGGTTGCTGCAACCTCAGATCCAGGACTGTGCTACCAAAGTGTTAACAAGAGGTTTGCTTGTATGAATTGAAGTGGGAGAGG
Organism: Python bivittatus; assembly: GCF_059951505.1. Taxonomy (NCBI): domain Eukaryota; kingdom Metazoa; phylum Chordata; class Lepidosauria; order Squamata; family Pythonidae; genus Python; species Python bivittatus. The sequence continues at coordinate 38,280,943 of NW_028277035.1, read as the reverse complement.
GAGAGTTCTTTCAAACCATACCCCAGAGTTCTATTCCTTCATGCCTTGCTGGTTGAGGCTCTTCTCAAGCACCCATACACTGCGTGTAGCTCACTCCATAGTCCAGGTGGTGGTTAGATCTTTTGTTTGCATCCTCCAGTGAGAATGCTGGTGCTTATCTTAGGCATTCCAAATCTTCTCAAAATATTGCTGAGAAGAAAAGCCACTGCTTCTTCTGAAAGGTAGACCTAAAGAATGAAAGGCACTGGTTTCTTCCACAGGGTAGGAAGAAGTCTTCAACCCCACTTTCTAATTAGAACAGACGGAGACTACCCTTTCAATCTTCAATAGCCAAGAAGAATAGCTAAGATTGATGTAAGAGTGGATTTCTATACTGATAAAGATTCTGGAGAATGTTGTGTCAATAGCCAACTACAGGCTTCTCCATTATCTGGACTCCTTGCTGGACCACAAGAAGGCTGTTAGAAAGAATATCAAAAAGTCTCCAGGTAAAATAACCTCTTAAATTTTATCAAATTAAAAAAGTTTTAACAAGATATTTCACAAAAAATTAAAAAGAGGCTCTATTTTCTCAGAAGAAAATAAAAGCACACACACAGTATTTGGAGAAGTATAATGCAAAGGACATGCAACGAACTTTAGCCACATAGAAACAGGATGAGGCAAGAGCTGATGGTAACAAAATTAATGGTGGTAAGTCTGCCCATACCTTGAAAGACATTATCAACCTGCATCCATCTTATCTTAAAGAAAAAGATTAGTAACATTTAAGGGTGAATCCTGTTACATAAAAACAGCTACTTCATATTAACATGTAATTAGAGGAAGAAAGGATATAAATCAACAAAAGAGGAACAAGACAAATTTATGGCCTATTGTGGATATATCCAACCTATACAGTCTTATAAACCATGAGGATGCTTGGTAAGTCCACCAGATTCAGTCTTACTATACCGAAAGTCTACTGCAAATAGAAGGCCAGAAGAAATGCATATGTGGGGAGAATCACTTGACTTGAAACAATGCCTTGCCAACCCTGTCTAGAGCTAATAGGACATTGTTGCCTTCCCTGTCAAGTCTTTCATCTCAAACAGCTGCCCAAGACTATTGAAGAAGAAAAAGTGCAGCAGAAGGCAAGGAAATTTATAGTTTCTATTTCTCGCTAGGGGCCAGATTATCCCAACTTCATAATATATTGAGGTCATTAAATTTCCAACTGAGGCACACATGTATGCACACTCAACTGGCAAATACTGGCAAATACTGAGAAACATGATTTTTATTTATTTTTTTATTGGTAGTTTTTGTTTTTCAGTTTGCTAAAGCCACTTGCATAGACTTAGGAAGCACAATAGAAAAGAGCCCTTCCTTAGTTTGAAAATGCTTGCAAGCTCCACATAGGGGCTGTGACTTACAAGATCCTATTTATTTTTATTTATTTATTTCATTACATTTACTTGTATGGCTCTGGGCACTCACAAGTTAAAACAACAACAACAAACCTCATATAAATGACATCTGGAGGAAGAAATAGTGGATTAAAGACAGCTCCGCAAAAAGTGGAGCTGATGTCTGGGGTGAAGAACGAAGAGTGAAAAAAATAGGAATTGTAAAAAAAAAAAAAAAAAAGGAAATACAATCCAGATAATAATCCCTACTGGACTTTGAATTGAACATATTTGGTTAACACGGTACTAATCACTGACAAAATTATATATAGTAAGCAATATATTAGATCAATATTAAAAGTTACGAATCAGATTTAAATATAATTCTATAGATAAGAAAACCCAAATTTGGGATGTGGCACAACTCCATATATAACATTATAATCCAAGAATCATTTCCAATTAGAATTAAATTCTGCATCAGATTTATTTTATTTGGGAAGTTACTGTAGGCCTGGAAGCATACTCCCCCAATTTAATTAGCCTTTCTTCCAAAGAGGGAGTCAAAGGTCTTTTCTAGTAAAGACTTCAGAACATTATTAAAATTGAATCGGTATGCAATAATTAACAACAACCAGTATATCATAAGTCAAAACAGGAAACTAACAAATATTTATGTCTAATTTAATACTTCTCACCTTATTTAATGAATCAAAACAAGGCTTAGATATTAAAAGTTTATGTTAAGAGAAGTCCAAACTTCAGAGGCAGTATGAGCTGTAGAAATGTAATCCATAAATGGTTCTCAACTTAAATTGAATTCTGTGTCAGACTTGTTTTTTCAAATATGAGGTTATTTTTTGGTATTGATTCATACTTCCACAGCTTAATTTGCCATTCTTTTATAAAGGGAATTAGAAGTTATGCAGGTACCCCTTTCTTTTTTCTATCTGCTCTCATAGTAGGGAGCTTTGTGACTTATTTATTTATTTGTTTTTTGGTCTGAACCTCATGCTAGAAGCTTTGAGACCACCTGCCCTTAAAGGAGGGGGGGGGGCTTTTATAGCTTTTTAGATGTTGTATTAGTTATATTGACCAGTAGGAGGCACAACATGACTTGTTTCATCCTTATTGGGACTCTTCAGGCACAGGATATCCATGTGTGTGATGCCTCCTACTGTTCAGTAGCTAACATAGCATACAATATGGAGGGAATTATGCATGATTTCCAAAAAAAGGCATATCTATTACCATAAAAAAAGCCAACTCCATATATTTTGCAGAAATATAAGGTCTGGTAATATTTAAAAGAAAAATAGCTGGTTAGAAAGAGAACTCAACCTTTAGAATTAGCTTCATTCTGTGAAATCATCTTCCAGAATTGTTGGGTTTCAAATCACCACCAAATAAAAGAATGGTCTAACCTAGTAACTACATTTTCAACAATTTAAATGAGTTTTGGTTTTAGCAAGCAATACCGGAGTAATAGACCATGAGTAAAACATCTTGTGACAATATTCCTTAAATTGTGATATTCACAGTAAATTTAATACATGCCTTCTGCTGATATTCCCATTGTTGCATTTCAATTGTCCTGTTTAAGTTCTATATCCAGTCCACCTCATTCTTTCAGGTCTTCTAACACCTTAAGCTTAATACTTCTTTTTTTTATTGGACCATATAGAGTTAGTTGTTTGTCTCTGCCACTCATCTAATACCTTGTCTTCAAGCAAACTAGGATTCAACAATCCCTGCAGATATTGTACCTCTTTCTTTTCTGTCTCCTGACATTTTTGTTCTTCCCCCCCTGAAAATGGAATAGACTTTTCTAAGGGTGAATTTAAAACTTCCATCTATCAGATACCTACATATCCTGAGAGTATAGCATGAGAACATGGGTGTTATTTAAATCGGGCAACAACCAATACGTAACCAGATAAGTCTCAAGGAAAGCCAAGCAGCAGGAAGGGAGGCTAGTGGGACCTACATGGCTAGAGATGCTTCCTGCTGTGGGAAGATGTTCCTCCTCCAAATCAGCTCTCTGGGCAGTAGGTTGCTGAGTCCCTGGCGCTTCTGGGCTGGCATCACCAGGCACCTTCTGTGGAGCTGTGACACTGCTCTTTTGCACACCTAAGTACACTTTCCACCATGTCCTTCTGAAGCCTGGACTGAACCATCTAGCAATACTCCTGCATGAAAATACAACATTCAAGGCAATCTCTCCTTGAGCCACGTTTGTTTAATTTTCTATTTTTTCCCTCTTTTTGTCCATGTTGATCTTACAGTTTGATAATTAATTTGTTGGATATTACCATTTTTCTTTTAATTTGTTTTTGGATACTGTTGATTCTATGTCTCTTTTTTAAAATTGCAATAATTAAAAAAAAAAACTTTTCTTGGATCTTTCTCAAAGGATTCATAGAAAAGCCTTATGCTTTTCTATACAATAATTCCATAAGGACATTTTATTTAGCCCACCTGTGGGGCCACTATGAAATAATGTGTGACAATCCTTTTCAGAATTAAAAATGCAACTCTGTGGTGCAAAATTCTCATCCTATTATAATTTGTAATCTGACAGCAGAAGATGCCACTGGGAAATTGACTATAACCAGAAATATACTGGGTCAACTGATTTTATTATGGACATGGGGAAATGCTAAGCTGTTCTGGATGCTCTGAAACAAGCAAAAAGATATTTGATCTTATTCCTTTTCTGTAAGGCATTATTGATTTTTATTTTTTTATTTATTTAACTTGTCCCTGCCCATCTCCCCACAATTATACAGCCTCTGCAGCAAGATGCTCATTTCCATTGCAGAGAAAACCAAGGGAAGTCATATGATAGAATTATCATGGTTTCCTTTGTCAGATTTACAATGGGGGGGGGGGACAATTTAACCAAAATAAGAATAAATTTTAAAATCAGGCAAATCTCACCGGCAACAAGGAGTACTGGTTGTCCATAGTTTTATTATCTATGGTTGTGTGAGGAGCCAGAATTTTCCTGCTCTCCTTTTGGTTCCATGCCCTGAATGACAAGGCATTCTGATTTTTAAATGGGTAGCTCTTGCTCTTCCAAATGTTTTCCTTTTAAAATGTCATTTTGAGATATGCTCACGAAGATATAAAGCTTATATTAAAACATTTTGTAAAAATTAAAAATGATTATGCATTATGTCCACCAGTGTCCCAGATATTTTTTCTTTATTATTCTCAAATAATGTCATTTTGCCCAGAGATTTGTCATTTCTTACTTCATTAATTGTAGTTAAGACTCCGTTACAGTTCTGACCCTTGTGCTTCATTGATCTCTTTTTTTATTTTAACACTACCTGCCAAATACTCATCAGTGTCAAAGCCCTTTCTTCTGATTCAGCTGAAAAACCTTCTCAAGAAGGGCTGATGCCAAGAACGAATAGGCGTTGTCCCCACCCCACCCCACCCCACCCCACCCCACCCCACCCCCATAGGCAGACACAACATCAACTCTTTTTCACAATTGCTTGACTGTTTAACATCATTCAGTTTTTTTTATCATTCAAATGTAGGGTTGCAAAAAGCCACTAAATCATTTTCTGAGTGACTGGCTAGACCATGGACATTGATTCTAGCACCTGCCACCAAAAAAAAAAAAAAAAGTTTTCTTTGATCCTTTTATTATTGAATGTTACCCATCTTTAATTTATTAATCAAATTCAGGTGTCGTTATGCTGCTCATCAGAGTCATCATGATCCAGCCTAAATCAATATGATGTCTGATATTTTACATTAATACCATTTCAGATTAACAATCTCCCATTTTAAAGCAAAGATTGAAGGCAAGCAAGCAAAAATGGGAGTTATCTCTATTGCATGTTAATAGTAAAGTGCAGCCTCATGGGCAAAAAAAGTCACAGGGCATAGGGAAGTTGGACCTCCAATGCAGCTATACACACCAAAAGAAAACTCCTCCCAGATCTCATTCAACTCTACTGCGCCGTCTGCAGAACACTGTTTAATGCCAGATGGACCCATGAGCCATCCAGTCACAGCAACAATGTTTTAGAGGAGTGTTCACTAGCAACACAAACTATGGCCTCGGTATGGTTAGGAAAGCAAACAACAATAGCAAACAGGAAATAAAGCAACAATATGTCCACCTAGCAGCCAATTCCTCCATCTGAGACGGCAAGGGTGCCCCAGAAAATGTTCTTTGTTGTGCAGCAAGATTTGAATGAAGAGGACCTTGAATAATGTCCAGAGGAAACATTAGCTTGGAAGGGTCATCTAATCCTATGACAAGTTCTGAAAGAAACAGGGACACCCCCTCTCTCCTCCACGCCTCTCTTCTTATGTAGGCATCTCGGCTTAAAGACATGGTTAACCGCAGTGCTGAAGCAATAATCCCACTGCTGAGTCTGGAATTTTAAAGCCTCAAGGGCTCCAAAGGGCTGTTGCAGTTGAAAATTCCTTTCCAGAGCTTTCATTTAGTTGCAGTGAGATTGCACCTGAGGATGACAGTAAATGCACGGAATGCAGAACCAATCTTTTAGGAGGCTTACATTTGCTGTCTTTCAAAGCACTTTTCCCCCCTTTAATGAAATGCTATTTGAAGCGAAGTGCTGAGTATATGTGTGGGCCAGAAGCCCTTGAGTACCAATCATTAATTAATGAACAACATAGGATTAAAAAAAAATAAAGAGACAGAGAGAGAGAGATGGCAGAAGACAAGAAAGTTAGGTCAAAATCCACCTAGCTCAGTCATACCCATTGTGCAAGTGTACATCCCTCAAGCAGATGTGCACATCTGGATGATCTTTCGTGCCCTTGAAGATCCACAGAGTGGATGCTATGGCTTCATTTAGGGAGAGTCATATTTTGCACCTGCATAATATAGCCACAAATTCTCAAATGCCTTGTAGGAGAAATAGAAGGGAAAGTAGGCGTTAAGCAATTAATAAAAATGTTAAATAATAATGAATTTCCTTTTGATCAATCTTGCCCAACCTGGGACCCTCCATATACAGTATGTTGGTCTACAACAGTCATCATTCCTAGACAGTATAGCCACTGGCTGTGATACTTACCAAAGAGAGATATTCTTTATTAGATTTTATATTCCACCTTTCATCCAGGGGCTCAAGACAACATACACAGTATTCCCTTCTCCTCTTCTGTTTCCACAATAACTCTGTGAAGTAGACTAGGCTGAGAGAGGATGATTGGCCCAAAGTCACCCAGTGAGCTTCCAGGATCTGTCCTCCTAATTCAACACCTCAGCTGCTACACCTTACTGGTCCCAGGTATGGCACAATACATAAGAAAGCCATCAGGTTGGAGGAAGCTGGTGCAGATAAATGCCCTAAATATTCAATAGCATTTTTCATCGATAAGAGGGAAGGTTATTCTAAAACTTAAGTGTCACTGTATTAGCTGCTGGAAGGAAGGAAGGAAGGAAGGAAGGAAGGAAGGAAGGAAGGAAGGAAGGAAGGAAGGAAGGAAGGAAGGAAGGAAGGAAGGAAGGAAGGAAGGAAGGAAGGAAGGTCTAGTTGTTAGCCAATCATTGTGGCAGTCACATAACAAAACAAACAAACAAACAAACAAAAAAAGCCACTTCTGCCAGCATGTAATGCTTAGGGAAGCCGAGATTCCTGTAAGATATTAGAGTGTCAGGATAGCTTAATTCTGCCTCCTACAATCTCTGGCTTGAGTTATCCTTGACAGTGAGCCCAAAATTATAGTGTGCAGTATCTCTCTTTAACACCGGGTCGCATGCAGCCACCATGCTGCTTACCAGACATAATTGCCCAAATCTTTTCTGGTGAATTTGTCCTGGAAAATGTATGCATATTATAGAAAGTGAAAGAGACAAATTCGTCCATACCACATTTCCACTGAATTGGATGGGTATGGCCAATGAAGAATGGAATGAAGATAAGAATGATGAATGTCTCCAGTGAAGAGGGGAACACCATCCATTAGGACTACTTGCAGCAACATGAAACAAATATGACTAGTCTTTGGCTCAGTTCTGGGAGTTGAAGTCCACAATATTAAAGTTGCTAAGGTTGAGAAACCCTGTTCTAAAGACTGGCTGCCAGCCCCAGAATAGTTGAGGTCAGCCCGTATTGAGATTATTCTTTTATCTATGAGTTATTGTGGTAAACCTTCCATACGGATGACAAATTCCAATATAATGTCCTCACTTAGCTTTTCTTTTTCATGTAAAACTAGATGTAACAGCGAGGAAGATTGCAAAAATAGGTCTTAGGTAAGTCACTCTTGTGCTGTTAACTCAGAAAGAACCATAGTAAAGGAATACTATAGACGCCTTTACATCACACAAAGGAGGTTGAAGAAATTCTCCAGCTGGAAAGGTAAGATAGCCTTGAAAAGACAAGCTGCTCCCACAGAGAGATACCAAAAAGGTACTAAGAGATACGCCTCAGCTGTTATTCATCCCATAATCACAATATCACCTTGATACATCCATGTGACCTCCATCTGAGGCAGCAGTAATAAATAATTTGACAGCATATTAACTTGGGACCTCTTTTTCTCCATGATGAATAAACAAAGCACAGGTTCACTAACAAACCAACTCATAAGGGAGGCATTGTTTGATTACAGCTTTACTTCCCACAAGCACAGCCTGCCACAATCTCATTTGGGCTGTTTTATCCATGTGGGAAATGTTTCTATATGGCAAGGGTGTGTTTTCAAACCCAGTTGCTGCTGGCATGACAGCTAGTGGACTGGGGAATCAGGGTCTGATAGTCTGGTGACACATTGTGGATATCCTCAGAAATACTATTTGTGTGCATTTTAAAACATTTATCTCTTCCCCCCCCACCCCCGCATTCAAGAAACACATTCTCGGTGGTGTATGCCTGCACACCATGTGCTCTCTTTGCATTCATAACTGGGAGAGAACATATGGCGAAGGCTTTGTTTAATGAAATATGTCCATTCAATTAACCCCTGCCAAGGGGGATTTGGTGTTACACAAAGAAGCACCATCAGACGCAGATACTTCCTGCAAGGATCTCAGCAAAGATAAGGGAGGCTCAGATCATTAGAGGATTAACAACTGGACTTGGGCCTTTGGCATTCTACATCACAAGTGTGGAAATGTAGCTAATGCTCCACAGGAAAAAACCAGCTATTGCTGGATTTCTATGTAGGCAGGCAGTGTGTGTGTGTGTGTGTCTGTACATACAAACTCATTGGAGGATCCGATCCATAAATCATATCCACTTCTAAGCAAACAAATGTATCACTAAAAGGAAGAAATACATACCAGGAGACAAATGGTATTCTGTAAGCAAAAAGTAGATGACTGCAATCATGCATGCCTTTAAAATCTGAGGCTATGCATCTCATCACAGTGGAAGGGATGACAATTCCTGATTTTGACCTAGAAAGGGAGGACAGAAGCTTCTCCTGTAAAATCTTCAAGATGCCCATGCAATGGGTATGTGATTCTTCAATACGAATAAGAACAAAAAGTGTCAATTTAGTATTTGTGAAGGAACTTCGGACACCTACTCTGGGAGTTTTTTAAAAAACAGTCTCTTGCATGTCAGTCTTTTGTGTGGGAGCAGACTACAACACCAAGCCACCAGTAGGAGAGAAAATGGCTCTGAAAAGCCTTTTCTTGACCCTCCATTTGCTGACCCTCTGCATTTCTCTCTATCATGGCATGTTGTTTTGTGCCATTCATTCATCTGTAATTTACTTTTTTTATTTGTAACTAATTCATTCATCTGCGATTGGCTTTTTAAACATTCGTAACTGATGTAGACCTTTTTCTCCAGTTATGAATTATTCCTAAGGACAAATAGCCCAATTTTCTGACAAGGATCAGTCAGGAATGTTGTGGAGAAGTTGGCAGATCTGATTGCTGGCCTTTTCTTAAAATGTTTGTTGAAGAGCAAATATGAACAAGATATAGTAACATACAAATGTTAATGTTCAGAATTTATCTTATTGCCCTTTTATTCACATATAAAGGAACATGTGAAAATCCTGAGCCTGTAGTTATTTGAATGCAAGTTGTATACTTAAGTAAAAACAATGTTTTAAGGTTCCTTTTGATGATGGGATCCAGAATTTTTAAATGATACTGCTTTGTCCATTAATGTAAGAATAAAATAATCCCTTTCAGCATATTTAGACTGCATGTTTCCCTTATCATCACAAACCACAATTCTTCCCCAGATCTAATACCTTGACTGGCTTTATTGTTTGATTTTTATGAAAAATTAAGATTAGTCTTACAAGGTTACCTTAAGGAAGTCTACCTTCTCTTCTCAATCCAAGAAGCATAAACACAGAAATAATGCACATTCTCTTCTAATTTGGTATCTCAAATTTAAGCTGCCTGTACAGAGGTACGAGAGCAAATGAGGCAGCAATTTCTTTTCTGAATATTAGGATAATTATGTTAACAGCCAGCTCTCCAAACAAGTGTGTATGGTATTTTTTGCTAAAGATGCTGACAGCCTTGAATACAATCTCAGATGTGTTTAAAACAGTTGAAGTGAACAAAAAGAAGTTAGTTCTCGAAGTTAGTTCTTTTTTCAGAAATTAGGAGATAATTGTTATTTTATTGGCAGTAATAAGAACTTAATACTGATCATTGCTTCTTTTTTCTTAAAACCCACCTTTTCTTCTGGCACTTTTGTTGAAAATGTTGCTTGCTGCTCACATTTCAATATTTGCCTGAACATATGAGAGCTCAAAGTGAACAGAGAAAAAGTTTCTCCAGAGAAACTCCCCATTTCTCTGGAGAGTTAAAGAAGAAATACTCCAAGAAATATTTGGAGGACATGAAATAGGATATGGGTTTATCAGACATTAGGAAAATATTAATCATTATAATAATTATATGAGGAACCAAGCACAATACAAAAAGAGAGTTGAAATAGTACAGAAGAAGGGCATCTACATTAACTACAGGATTTGGAAACAAAATAAAAGCTATTTTTCTTAGCAACAAGATTTAAACAGTTTGCTGATGACTTCTGGAATGTTTTTTCAACTTCTCAGTGTAGCCTACAACTCTAGGATTTTCTGGGGATCTCCCAGCCAAGGGCAGAGGCAATCCAGCCCTGCTTAGGTGTTGTGAGATCAGCCAAAGTTGGCTAGGTGCTGCCATGTTCTTAAGGTGTAGGATTGGGAAAGTCAGCCATGAGTAAAAAACTGAAAATCCAAAATTATAAAGTCACAGAGAACTTATTGTTATCTGGAACTGAAAATGTTACAGTAATTTGAATGTTTTTATAATAATTGGAAAAATAAAGGAATTGTGAGATAGTGAATGTTAGGGTGTTTTGGAAGGAGGAAAAGTGAGTTCTTAACTGGGCACTATTTTTCATTCTGTTTGAAATTGTTTTATGTTGTAATTTGTAAACTTATTTAAAAGAAACAAATATATTAAAGTTTTAAAGTTATACTTGTTGCTATATATTGGTTTCCTACCTTCTGGTCTGTTTGTCTATCAGTCTGTCTCTCTCTCTATCCCTTACAGATTAAATTTACACTGCTACAGAAGTAAAGGAACACGCTTATATTTGTGTTTTTTTTAAAAAAAAAAAGAGATCTAGTGACCCTGGTTTTAATTGAGTTACTAGTTCTGTCCTCTGAGATTCCCCAGCCTTGCCATATTGAACCTTGAGAAGAGAGTTTTGTCATGTCCAAATAAACAGATAGAGAATTTCCCATCAGACCTTGCTGTTCAATACAAAATGGTTGGGAAATGGGAGTAGCATGAGACAGACAAGGGTAATAGTTGAAATAATAGCCAAGTGGGTAAGCCGAATTTCATATTACTGGCTCTTTCAATATCAATCTATAAACTATCACTAATAAGAGAAATACTGATGTATGAATGATAAATATCAGAGGTAGGAACAGTGGGCAAAATGGATTCCCTCATACACACAAACTCATCATATGCAGGCTCAATGAATGTACGTTAGAGGGCAAGATGAAGTGCCCTGACCACCTTATCTCCCAGAGCCTTGTTTGGAACCTGGTGATATTTCTTGGTAATTGCAGTACTTAGTGATGTCCAATTATTTTTATTTTTATCTATATCAACTCCTACACACAGCTCCTCAGTGGAGATGCTGCCAGTCATCAAAGCCTTTTTCACACATTCAGAGGATAAAAGGGAAGAGAAATCAGGCGTGTGCCCATTGTTTCTCCTTCTGATCCCCAGATGTTCTTTTGGAAGTATAAAGCTTTATGGGTAAGCCTATTTTTTTGCAGGTTTCTCAAGCATATGAGGAACACCTGTGTCTGTTCATGTCTTTATATATGGGTTGTATGCAAGTTTTGTGATCAACATTTATGGATGAATTGGGCCCATAAGATTATTTTGCAATGGCTTTGAATGGTCAGTAGTAAACTGTATGATCAAGACCAAGATCTAATTCTCACTGAAATAGTATCATTTCAACAGCTTATTGGGGAGTTACATGTTCGAACAGTTTTCATACCAAGTAAATCTTCACATATTTCCCTGGCTTGGTAGCTTTGTATGTACTGGAGATTTGTTAGACTAGTAGTTGCGCTTGGATTCAGACATACTATCCATCATGGGACATATAATCAAAATACATAACAGAAACTAGACTTTTCAAGAATTATGTATGAGCATGTGATCTCAAGTAAACATGAAAAATAAGCACCATCTACATCTCAGTTAAATCTGAGCTAAGTCACTTTGAACATACCTTCTAGTTATGAGATGCAGGCAATGATATGCTGGCTTGCAAGAGAATCTCTAAATTAGCTTGCATAAAATAGCATGAGCATGCTTGGAGGACAACTGGGCTTTGGATGTGCTTCTAGCCAAAATGTTACAAAGCTGCCCAGTACTGTCCTTACCGTTGGCAGGGAATACTGCATGTGAAAATTAATGTGAAACTAAAAGCATGACTGATATGATTATTTATGATGAAAGGCTGAGAGAATTAGTGAAAAACGTAAAAGTGATGAGAAGTTCTGAATGTGGGTCACACCACTATTTGGTAGTGCCAGGAGTGGATCTTTGAAAAAATGGACATGGAAGAAAAGGACAGAAGTGAAAGAAATTACAGTCAAAGTAGGATAACTGTAGGAAAATAAAATATGAGTCCTATGTGAAAAAAAAAATTGAAGACATTCGTTTTCCAACAGAACTGATGAAAATTGGATGTAGCAAAAAAAAAAAATGGGGAAAAGAAGTGGGTGTGGAATTAGGGTTCTGGGAAGTAAGAAAAAGGATACTTAGTGGAATGATGAAGTGAAAGAGAATGAGGATGAGAAAAAAGCATGCAAGAGAATGAATCCTGAAAAAAAAATGAGGACGAGAGAAAGATGTTGTGCAAGGTGTGTAGGAAGAAAAAAGATGGTTGAAAAGAATGTAACTGGGACAAAGAATCCAGAGCAATTTTGATGGAAATAAAACATTGCTGTGGAAATGGGTGAAGAGAACCCATTTATTTATCCAATTTATATAGCCACCCAGAGTTGCTTGCTTTGTGAGATGGGCGGCTATATAAATTGGAAAAACAAACAGTGTACTCAGAACTTTCTTTTAAGTTTGTCTGCTAATATAAAAATGGGTTTAAAAGAGGAGATAGAAGAGGATACAACTGAGAATCAGGCTGCTTTGAATATGGATTTAAAAATGAGGCTGCAAGAATGATATTGACAAAGATGTTACACAGGACTTACAAATGAAACTGGCTGATGTTTTAATAGCTAAAAGGGACACACAAATAATAAATCACCTAGATGTCCTAGATGTGTGGATTTCAACTCAGAAGAGTGACTTGGATAACTTTCTTATTTTGGACCTACAAAAAGAGATGTGTTATGCTTATGAAGGATTCCTGAAAAAAGATAAAGAGAGAATGAAAAGAAATCAGCTTTTGGGACACTACTTAAAAGGAATAAACATCAAGACTTTTAAAAGCAAAAAAGAAGGATTATAAAGTTGGCTTATTCGATTAAGGTTAAAATATATATGATTTTTTTTTTCTAGTAGCTTTTAATGGGTTTTTCCTGGCCAGGACTGAATGACAAGGCTTTAGAGATTTGTATATAGATAAGATATGGGAAGAAGGGACTTTTTGTTGTATTTTTAGAGAAAGTGATAAGCTATGGTGTTAAAATTGAACGAAAGTGTTAAACCTGCAAAGCAGTTTCTAAGAGGAGATGAAGAGAAAATGACAAGAAATTAATTTGTGGGACATTATTTGAAGGGATTAAAGATAAAGATTTTCAATATACTGGTGTTTCTGGTAGCTCTTAATGGAATTTTTCTTGATTAAGTTTGAATGATGCGGCTTTAAAGATTTGTTTATAGATATGAGATAGATATGGGAAGAAGAGATTCTTTTTGTTGTATTTCTAGAGAAAATGATAGGTTACTGTGTAAAGTAATGGAATATGAAATCAATTTACTTGTTTAAAGTTAAAATATACATACTGTTATTTCTGGTAACTCTTAATGAACTTTTGTTGATTAAGATTGAATGATGAGGCTTTATTATTTGCTAATAGATAAAAAATGAGATATGGGATGAAGAGATTTTTGGTTGAAATGTTAGAGAAGATGATAAGTTACTGAAATTGTGTTTGTCTTGATGAAGGGGAAGTCATATATATATATATATATATATATATATTCTTTTTTCTTTATATTTTTCCATCCCCCCCCCTTTTTTCTCTGTGCAGTATTTATTTTTTTCTTTTTTACATTTTTCTTCATTTGTATTAGTTTTTTATCTTTGTATCTTTAAGTTTCAATAAAAATTATTATATAAAAAAGAAAAAGTGAAAAAATCTATATATAAGAAGGTGTTTCTGTCTGCTTTGTTATGGAAAGTATATGGAAGTGACAACTGAGTATGTCAGCAGAAACATAAAAAGAAGTTGAAATCAGTGGGAATGAGGTATTTATGAAGTATACATGGTAAAACAAGATGAGAGAGCATCAAGAATGAATGGGTACTGAATTAATGTGGATTAAATGCAAAATTAAGTGACTAGTATAAAATAAGTACATTGAGAAAATTTATTCACATAAAATAAATGAGAATAAGATAACAAAATAAATATGTGAGGTAAGTGTGAATCTGTCCAGAATAACCGGAAGACTGAAAAAGTCATTGTTGGATGGAGTTGTGAGATCATCAAAAAAAGAAATGTGAGTTTTAAAGAGCAAAAAGTAATATATGAAGCAGTGTATGAATGTTATAGAAGCAAGGATGGGTTAGATATATAAAAAGAAAGGTATGAAGAGCAATACCTTTGGTGTAAATTATGTTTAGATATATTTTCTTCTGTTTTTCTTTTTCATGCCATACTTCTTTGGGCTTGCGATACACATATTTTTCTCTTTGCAAAATGTTATTCACCCTGTAAGGAAATCATGTGATGGGTATATAGCAATAGATGCTTGCATGTGGTTTTATGCACCTTAAGACTTTTTTTTAAAAAAAGGAGTACACAAAATCTGCATTACACTCTAGCCACTCCATTCTAATTTATTACTATATGAAACTCTGCAACCACTTAGGATTTTCCCCCATTTTGAATGGTCTACCTGTTTAAATCTAGAAAGGAATCTTTGATGATTTTCTGAATAGAAGACGTATCACTGTTATCTCCCCCTTTCATGAAGTGACTTGTCCTGATATTAGTGAAGTCCCAAGGCAAGGGAAAATGGATTAATTTAGAGTTGTTGTTTTTTTTGTCTGCGCTCAGTCATTGCTGACCCTGCAGTGACTGCTTGGACAAGTCCTTGCAGTTTTCAAGGCAATTGTTTTTCAGAAGTGGTTTGCCAGAGCCTCCTTCCTAGGGCAGAGCCCAGCTGGCGAGTGCAGGAGGTGGGGTTTCCGTTGCTTCGCGCCCTTTTCGGGCCCGCGCGGTTTTTCGCGCTTACCGGCAACTGCTCCCGACTCCTTTTTGCAAGGCGCCGCCAGCATTCTTCCTCCCACCGGAGTGAGAG
Organism: Python bivittatus; assembly: GCF_059951505.1. Classification (NCBI taxonomy): domain Eukaryota; kingdom Metazoa; phylum Chordata; class Lepidosauria; order Squamata; family Pythonidae; genus Python; species Python bivittatus. Next base: position 38,265,565 of record NW_028277035.1, on the reverse strand, counting down.
TCCCCATTTATCTACTCACGAATTCTGACTTTGTGCAGCAGCAGTTTTAAAGTAAGGTTGAGCTTCTGCATTTCATCTGCCTAAGTAGAAGATCCTAAAAGGAAACCATTCTCTGATACTGCAGAACAGTGAGAGTCCTCTGCTCAATGACATTTCATGAGTCAATCTAAAAATAAAGCTGATCAAATGATTTTTCCAACAAATCAATTTGCAGCTGAAAATAAGCTTTTGCCTCGACCTTAATATTTCATGCAATACCCTGACAGCTTTTGTGAATTATCTGAAAGCCCAAACGTTCTACTCCATAAGGCATTCATGAGCAAGCCCACAGAGGCACATCTGTCAACCTTCGCTTCTAAAGGAAGGCCTGGAGATCAGAGGTAGAACAGAGGGATTGCATACAAAAGATTCTAGATTTAATCCTCCACATCTTCAGGCAGGGCTGAGAATCAGTGAAAAAGTAGATTAAACCCTGGTTTGTAACTAAATGAAAGAAAGAGAAAGAGAAAGAGAAAAAGAAAGAGGTGAGAGGTTGAAAATGCCACTTTGAACTTGGGAGAGGCGGTGCCAATAAGGAGGTTTCATCCTTACTGCCAGGAAGAAACAGGCCCCCTTACCCTTCCTGAAGCCAAGCTCAGCTTATTTCCCACCCCTCAAAAGGGACTGTCCTGGCTCTGCCAGGAAACAAAATGACCCACGCTCCAGGCTCCCAGCCTACAGTACTGAACAGGCAAAGGAGGACATGGACAATTGGAAAGGAGGACAGATGGGGAAAAGGAGGACACACTAACTAACTTTCTTGGCATCTGTGACAAAAATTACAGTGAAAAACTGCAAAACAGATGTACTTAGGCCTATATGTATATGAAATTACTTTTTCCAGCATCAGAAAGACTAGCTTTTCAATTGCAGGAATATGCTAGAGCCCCTTGGAGGCAAACGTGGACAGGCTCCTAGGGAGCATGAGCACAACCTCCTGTGTTTTAGACCCAGCTGGTGAAAGCTTCCCAGGATGTAATATGTGGGTGGCAGTGATTAATGCTTCTCTGGGGAAGGGGATGATGCCGCAATCTTTTAAGGAGGCTGTGGTCTGCCCTCTACTTAAGACACCATTGCTAGATCCCACCCTGATAGATAATTTTCATCCAGTCTCCAATCTTCCCTTTTTGGGGAAGGTTGTGGAGAAGGTGGTTGTGCTGCAGCTCCAGAGGATTCTGAATGAAATGGATTATCTGGACACCTTTCAGTGAGGATTCAGGCCTGGGTATGGGACAAAAATGGCATTGGTCACACTTTTTGATGACCTCTGGCAGGAGCAAGATGGGGGTACTGCGTCCATTCTTGCTCTACTTGACCTCTCGGAGCCTTTGATACCATCAACCATAGTATCCTTCTGGGACAGCTTCAGGGGTTGTGAGTGGGGGGCACTGTGTTGGCCTGGTTCACTTCCTTCCTCTGTGGCCTCTCCCAGTCAGTGTTGATAGAGGGCGAGAGGTCCAGGCCTTGGCCCCTGCTTTGTGGGGTTCCACACGGTTTGGAACTATCTCCACTCCTGTTTAACATCTACATGAAGCCATTGGGTGAGATCATCTGTCACCATGGGGTGAGATATCTTCAGTGTGCTGAAGATACTCAGCTGTATATCTCAGCCCATGGTGAGTTAAGCAATGCCATGACCTGCCACTCATAGTGCCTGGAGGCTGTTAAGGTCTGGATGGGGAGCAATGGGTTGAAACTGAACCCTGGCAAGATGGAATGGCTCTGGGTTTGGGGTTCTTTGGCCCATGGAAAATTGCCATCTTTGGTCTTGGATGGGGTTGCACTGCCCCAGATGGACCCAGTGCATAATCTGGGGGTTCTCCGGACTTGCAACTCCTGCTCAAGGAGCAGGTGGCAGTCGCGACCAGGACGGCCTTTGCACAACTGTGGGTTGTGCACCAGTTACGCCCTTTCCTGGACCAACAGGCCCTGCTCACAGTCACCCACACCCTAGTCACCTCCCGCCTTGACTATTGTAATGCACTCTACATGGGGCTGCCCTTGAAAAGTATCCAGAAGCTTCAGTTGGTTCAGAATGTAGCAGATACTTGCAAGTTTTGTGCAAGCCTAGATTTGCACACATGTCACCTCTCTTGTGGGAGCTGCATTGGCTGTCGATTTGCTTCCAGGTCCAATTCAAGGTCCTGGTTATCACCTTTAAAGCCCTACATGGCTTGGGGCCAGGTTATTTAAAGAACCGCCTTTTCCCAGTTTCATCTGCCTGACCCACCAGATCGGGGAGGCATGGTATGCTACAGGTCCCCTCTATTAAGGTAGTCCATTTAGTGGGACCAAGAATAAGAGCTTTCTCTGTGGTGGCTCCCTCCCTGTGGAACATCATCCCTGCAGAGATAAGACCTTAATGCTCTTCCACAAGGCCCTGAAGACATGGTTGTGCCAGCAGGCCTGAGGATCCCAGATTAATAAGGAGCCCATCAATGGTTTGTTTGAATGTATTGTTGTCGCAAGGGGGTGGGGGTGGGGTAGAGTGGGTTTTGTATTGGGATTTTTATTCTTGTAAGCCACCCAGAGTCACTGTGACTGAGTTGGGCAGCCATATAAATGGTTTAAATAAAATAAATAAATAAAAGCTTTCAGCGAGTAACTGATTAAGGTCTTGTCAATTTCAGAAAGCAATTAGGAGGGTATTAATCAACTCATTAAGGTCACGGAGCTGAGCTTGTTATTATTTATTATTATTATTATTTATTTGACTTGTCCCCGCCCATCTCCCCACAACGGGGGACTCTGGGTGGCTTACAACAAACTAAAACCGGCAATATATAATTAAAAGAATATAAAACCAAAGTACAAAGAGAAAGATAAAAAGGCTAATTGTTAACTTGCCCTTAGCATTTATTAGGAAAGAGCTGTGCCATGGAGAAAAAGCTGCTGGCTGGGGAATTCTGGGAGTTGAAGTCCTCACATCTTCAAGCTGCCAAGGCTGAGAAATGTTATTGTAGGTACTCAAAAAGCCAAACAATATTTGTTTTGAAGGCTGTGCCTGCCAGATGGCAGACATGAGGACAAAAAGGAGGTCACATCCCCCTTTGGCCAGGCCTCTGGTAACCCTAACTGCGAAAGGCTGACGGATGATACAAACTTAACAGATCTGCATCCAACCTGGTTGGCCACTCCCGGCTCTTTTATGGGTATAACAGCATCTACTTCTATCTAGTTTAGCTGCATCCTGGCCTTTTCAAGGATGTGCCAATGTCCATAGCCAGCCAGGTTAGCCAACCTCAGCATCAAAAAGGGAATGCTAACCCAGAGGGAGCATGGGCAGTCAGGAGAACAGACTGCCATTGAACAAGGAAGCAGGAAGTACTATCTAGGCACCTCCTGCTGGGATTGGCAATAAAGAGGGCTTTGACATCCAGCTGCCAGGCATACAAGGCAAGGTAAGCAGCCCCAACTCTGCTGACCTCTGCCTGGAGCTCAGCTTGACCCTCAGCAGCACCTCTGCTTAGAACTGAGCTTGGATCCTGGCCTTGAGCTTGGCAACAACTCTGCCCTGCAGCTTGATATAACATGAAAAGCCACTAGGCCAGTGTTGTCCAAATTTGGCCACTTTAAGATGAGTGGACTTCAACTCCCAGAATTCCCCAGCCATTCCCATGCTGGCTGGGGAATTCTGGGAGTTGAAGTCCACTCATCTTCAAGTGGCCAAGTTTGGACAACACTGCATTAGGCTGAGGCTGCACAGATCTCCAACACGGAGAAAGACCAGGGCAGGATGCCACTTTAACCTGTAAGAGCTTAAAGAGACAAAAAAGGGGTGAATAAGCCAAAGCCCAAAGATCTGGTTGTATGACTAGGCCAGCTCATTAGGTCTGACAGGGGGAAGTTAACCCTCTTCTGAGGCAAAGGTCTTGTACTGGGGAAAGCGTGAAATGTAACGAAGTGCTGGGTAAAGCTTTCATCCAACCTGTAGTGTATGTAGTCATAGCCAAAAGAACCCCCCTCACACACACAGACACAGACACATAGAGGCTCCAATGTCAGGCCCAGCCCAAGACAACAGTAAAACCATCCAGTTGAGTAAAGTTCCTTTATTTGCTTACACCTTATGGACAGGATCTTGCCAGACTAAATCTATACTACTGCGACCAGTGGATGTACTCTGGGAGATTCTAGGGAGTGGTTATCCTGAACCTCTTTCGCTTCCCACGGTCCCCCTGATGACTGTGTTGTCTTTTGTCTCCTTTCCCCTCCTGGAATGCACCCCCTCCTTCCTGATAGCCTTGATCTCTCGCATCACCCTCCTCTTCGTAGACACATTCCATCACACCCAGAAACAGAAACAGAATGCACAACAGGAGTGGATAAAGACAGTATAAAGACAGCTTTCTCTTTACTGGGGCCAAAATAATCTGATTTATTCTCCCACACCACTGGATTGTTCATCCTGACAATGTGGGACAAACATAATGTAGTTGTGTTAAGAACAGATCTCGGGGACAAAGGGGCATTGAAGAGAAAGAAAGAGGTGAAAGAAATAGAACTTGAAGTACCATGACTGAAGAAAGCATGTCCCTGTATGAAAAAGGATCAGTAGTTAGATTAATCTCCCAACAGAATGAATGGAAAGTGGACATAAAGTAAAAGAACATGTACACTGCTTGGAACAGAATGAAAAGAATTATGTTATTGATGCCACAGAATGTTATTGATTTTCCACATTAATGGAAAATATTTTTAATATTATTTTATACTCTGCACAACACTGTTTATCCTGAAAGAGAATAGTATGAAGTATGTGTGAATGTGTGTAAAACTTTCATTATTTCTTCAGGCATTCAAATCAGGCATTGGCAGGGACAAGATTCTGGACTTAATTACTATTTTATTTCAATACACTTTTTAAAAATAAAATGCTCTTTTATTTCAACATTTGAGCTATATGGGACAACCTACAGAAATCATAGGGTAGGATCTTGCATTTTACTTCTTCCTTTGTTTCTACGAGCAGCCAGTTAGCATTTCTCTGGTGATATTTTTAGATGTTCTCTGTCTACCTTTACTTTTTCAGGCATTCAGAAAGTTAAGAAATATTCCTCCAACCACTTTTTCTACTTCTCTGAGCATTAACTGAACCAGCCGCTGAAATATCATTTGTTCTTTTTTCTCATATAGATGAGATCTATGGTGGTACTCCTGTCATTTTTACCATTATATCCATCAGCAGCAGCCTGTATTAATAGATGTAATTCTGCTGTAATCCAGAAGCTGGTCTGGAATCCCAGGCGCTGATTCCTCATGGGAATCTCCTCTGGAATGATTTCAAACAAATCTCCTGATGATTGTTCCATCGGTGGAGAGGGGGCTCTGACAGGTGATTTCCTTTCCTTCTGGGGCATCCAATAAGAAAAATATCCAATCTCTGTGTATGTGCAGACTTGAACTTCACAATTTGCCTAAGAGAAGTAAGGACCATGCAGACGTACACATCCGGTATCACATGGGTACAGTGTCACATAGGTGCACTAAACTACGGAACTCAGGGTGAGGAAGTTTCCTGCATCCTGCAAGCAGTCTTGCTCAGAGATAGCAGTTTGTACACAACAGACTGAGCCATCTCCTTAAGCATCCTTACATTGCAAAGGCACAGTGCTTATTTAAACAAGCCTATCCTCTGCTCTCCCTTGCCAAAATGCTCCCTGCAACATCTGTCTCTGAGAAACGTCTCATGTGGCTATTTCTCTGGCTGCTTGATCCCTCCCTCTGGGTCATGCTCTCCAGTCTTTTTTCCTCCCCTCAATCTTCTTCTGCCTCTTCATGCATCCCCCATGGTGAATTCCTCTCCAATGTAGCTGCCAACCTCTTCCTCCTCCTCCTCCTCCTCCTCCTCCTCCTCCTCCTCCTCCTCCTCCTCCTCCTCCTCCTCCTCCTCCTCCCTAAGCTGAGTTTTCCCTTTTCTTTTTCCTACCCAATGGTCTTCAGATGAAACTACTTTCCTTTCTTGCCCACACCAACTATTCATATGTGTGTTGCACCCACAGTTCCACAGTTTTTTATATTTTTCTTGCCTCTCTATTTTTTAGAACAGGTGACCCTCTCCCTTCTAGTGGTCTCCTAATTCTGATTTCCATACTGACTCCATGCTTTTAGTCAGAAGCTGCTTTATTGCTTCCCTAAATCCCTACTTTGATTCACCTTAGCAGCTCTAAAGATCTTATGTTATGGCCCCATAGAGTCAGATCCTTAATACCCATATTCATTCCCTTACCATTTTGTACCAGCTTTGCTTATTTCCCAATTCTGCTGCAATTGTCTGGGTTGCATAGAAAAGTGGGAGGGGAACAGCTGAATTAAATAAAATCAGTGTCTCCATTCAGCAGAATATCTTCTAATTCAAATGTTCTGAAGAACAGAGAGAAATGTTAAGTTTTTGAAATATTAATTCAGTTAACTTCCCATCCTAGCATTTGGAACTCTTCCATCAATATTCTTTCAGCGTATGCACTTGACATAGGGAAGGATTGCTTTTAATTGGTTTTGGCCTGTCTTTCCTCTGTGTTCTACAGCTTTGCATAGACTGACCTTTTAATAGAACATTTCATCTAGGAGACTGATGAATGATTTTATTTCCAGGTAGCATCGCTTCTGATCTGCACTAGGACATTCTAGCTATGGGTTGCTCTAACATCTAAACATCTGTTCTGAGAACCAATTATATGCTAAATATAACAATAATCTTGTAACAGTGGCAGAGTGCAGTCGAACAATTACCTTATAACAGACATTCATTCAGGAAATGCATGAAGGTGTCTTCCATTTTGGCTTAGGACATGATAAGCAATTTTAATCTATTGGGGCTTTACCAAAGGGAATAGCCTGGCTTCTTGAACTCCAGGTGTATCTACTCAGTTCTAAAAACCAGTTTGCAAATTCTATATTTTAATATACCTTTTGGCTTTCCTTTTTTTTTTTTTTAAATATGAGACATATTAAAAATACCTTTAGGAAATACATTAGAAATACACTTAAAGAGGTTCACTGGAAAATCAGGATGAACAGTAGCTCTTGTCAAGTGTATACTTCACTGGAAGCCTGGTTTTCCTGTCATACAATTTGTAGAAGGGTAATAAAATAGATGCCTTTCAGAGCCAGGTGACACAAAAGAGGAGACTGACTACTGTGGATTCCTACTGAAGCATAATAGTATCCATGAGAAAGGACTGCAAGAAATCTTCATTGTTAGCCAGGATTACTGTGACTACTTAATTGCCTCATCCATATAATAGCACCATCATTTCTCCTGAGTTACTCGCTTTAATCAATAGTTGTTCTGGTATTAATAAAGCAGCACTATTGCTATTGCCAGTTGCACTTAAAATCCTTCTCTATCTCAGGGGTAAAGCTGAGTAATTTTAGACCCTGAATTTCATGGTCTTGTGGCTTCTGCTGCATCTGGGGGCTTTCTTCTTCATTCCTTTGAATGGCACCAGTTTTATTCTGAAGACCTGTCATAACAATACTAATACTCAGTCTGGTTATTAAGAGTAAAGTTCATTTGGCACCTTGGCACAAGATCAATTTGTAAAGCTGCTTCCATATGAGAATGAAAAGAAGGAGGAAATCAAAGGAGGACTGATAAATCCAGCAGTTGTTTCAACCAGTTTGATCATAGTCACTATCACTGAGCCTTTGGAAGACCCACCTGTCAGTCTTAATTTCTGAATTAATAGATGCTATCAGAAGGACACAAGATTGTCATTCTCACATAGACTCAAGCAGCTTTTTGACAAGTGAACATGTGAGATAATTCATACCAGAGACTTTGCAATAATTAGTAACCTTGGTGGCTTTGAAGGGAATAATTTGCTTCCCACATGTTGTTTTCTTCTTTAATTTGCCAAAATTGCAGGCAAATTCCTTCCTCTCAGAGTGAGTCTTTTTTTAACTAAGAAAACAATTAAGCTCCTGGCCATTTAGCCATATGAATACTCAATTAGTTGCTGATTATTTCTTTGAGAACAATGCTTCCACAAAATATTTAGAGTATAATAGAAGAATACATGGTTATAGACAGAAATTACAAAATTGCCAGTATTAGCCTGAGTATGCTGAAATCACCCATTGTCTTAGTGAGTCCCAACACAATTCAAAGCAGGGCTTTTGTTGTTGCTGCTATTATTGTTATTAAACAAACTGCTTTTGAGTTCAAACTTGGTAATTACCTGGGAGGACAACTGTTAATATGGCACTAGAGGAGATGTCCCCAGTCATTTTTTGCCACGACAGGGAGTGGAGGAAAGTAACTGGGGATGATGTGTTTTAATCAACAATGTCGTGTCAGTTTTAAACTAAAACTCAGAATAGGAATGGAAATGTACTTAAGTTGTACCTTCCAGCTGCACCCCTTTGAATTTCAGAGGCTAAGAAGCAGCATTAGGGAGCCAGTGCAATGTCATGGTTAAGCTGTTGAACTAGGACCAGGAAAACCTATGTTCAAATCCACCCTCAGCTATGGAGGTTCACTGGATGACTTTGACCCAGTCACGTTCTCTCAACCCAACCCTCTTTATAGAATTTCTGAGAAGAAAAATGGGAAGAGGGAGGAGTGCAGCGTGCATCACCTTGAACTCCTGGAGGAAAGAGGGGCTATAAATCTAACAATTAAATACATGCATCCTGGGATCAGGTGAAGCATTCAACAAGATATTTTTGAAAGAATATAAGTAAGCATAAGGGTGAGAAAATAAGAAATAAGGTACAAATAATAAATATGGGTGGATAAATAACCAATCTAAAGTATCATAAAAACTAGTAAAGTTCCAGTCTGTCATTAAGAACTTGTGATATTGAAAAATATATTGTATCCTTTCTCTTTAAAAAATTTCAGCGGAAAAACAGTATTACATTCACTTAGAACATTATATTTAGAGACAATTGATATTAGTTATTTTAGTGTGGGTATATTACCCCAGTCTTGATTGCTAAAATGAATAACATTTTTCCCCAAAATGCTGGAAATTGGATACTTTTTTTCATATGTGGTAGCAGTGTTGTAAAGCCCAACAATACTGCAAAATGATTCATGGTAGAATGGAACAAATTTTGAAAACTGTAATTCCTAGTCAACCTGAGATACTCTTATTATGTAATTTCCGTCTATAACCATGTATTTCAATAAACCATACATTTCTTCAAAATGCACCAAACTAGCATTATATGTGTTAATGGCTGCATGAATTCTATATGCTTTTTGCTGGAAAAGAGCTTGATTCCCTCTTTGGAAGAATGGCTAACTAATTGTGGGAATACTCTTCAATGTATTCCCTTCTACTTTAAAAGTAAATCTGATGTAGAATTTATCTAATTGGAAACCATTCTTGGATTATAATGCTCTATATGGATTTATACCAAATCCAAAATTTGGATTTTCTTATCTATAGAATTATACTTTAATTTGATCCTTAACTTCTAATATTGACTTAATGTATTGTTTATTGTTTAAACCTTTGTCAATGATTTGTACTGTGTTAATACACAAAGTTAGCTTCTTACAATAACTTGAAGAAAACTGGAATATCATTCCCCTTTCTCCTTTTCCCATTCCATGACAGTCAGGAAGAAAGGAATAATATCAAGGTTAGGACCAGGCAATATTCTTAATTTTGATTTTTGTATTTTCTTCAAGAATGATTATCTTTAAAAATAAGCTTTTTAGTGTGAATAATTCATCCAGGATTGCTCTTGACTGACAAAAAGAAAATGAGGAAACACAAAGGTGGGGAGGAAGCTATGTGTACAGTAACCTTTCCATTTGTCAAAAATGTCAAAACAGTTCATAACATCTCACTTTAAAATGAATTCTCCATCCTTTCATTGACATGTTCCCACCATTCTAGCAAAGAAAAATATGTCCTATTGACTGGCAATAAGGAGGGGATGGGAGAATTTTTCAGAAACTTGGAATGGTTTCTTTTCTTCTTTTCTTGATATTCTTGATATTCTGTTATTTATATACCTTAGAGTACTGGAAGTAAAGAAGAAAAAAAGAAATAAGTAAATATTCTATCAATATTAATTAAAATGTAGGGCATCAGTGTTACGAGCGTTATATTTATTTGTTTTTTCAATTAAAGTTAAATAAAATGTTGGAAAAGAAGAACACACTGTGACATACATCAATGTATTTGTTATATAATAAAGATTTCTTCTTAAGCTAAATTGTTGTTTAGTCGTTAAGTCGTGTCCGACTCTTCGTGACCCCATGAACCATATTGCGCCAGGCCTTCCTGTCCTTCACTGCCTCCCTGAGTTTGCTCAGTTTCATGCTCATTGCTTCAGTGATGCTATCTAACCATCTCATCCTCTGCCGTCCTCTTCTCCTTTTGCCTTCAATCTTTCCCAGCATCAGGGTCTTCTCCAAAGAGATCTCTCTTCGCATTAGGTGGCCAAAATATCTGAGCTTGAGCTTCATTATCGATCCTTCCAATGAGCTAAATTACTTGATAGCAAAATTTCCATTGTACTGCTACTTGGTATATATGTGTGTACAGGAATGGTTTCTTCAATGCATACACCACAAAACTTTTAGAGCAATGAAGGACATGGTGCAGATTTAATTCTAAAAATTCTGGTTTTAACTGAATCAACAGTGACTGTTGTCAGGCTAATCTCAGCTGGCTTACAGGAGAGGTATTTCACGCCACTGATGCCACTCACACAATATTTGAGTCTCTCTCTCTCTCTCTCTCTCTCTGTATATGAAAACAAAGAAGTTCTTTTTCATGGGGTATCATATATGACCTGCAAAGCTCCATGTGATCACTAGATGGCATCAAAGCAATACATCAAACTGCAACCCTCTGCTGCTATCTAGTGGTTGTCTGGTTTTTGGAGCCAAATAGGGGGAGATGGGGTTAATGTGGGATTCTCCACACTGTAAAGGCTGCTTTTGTACAGTGTTTTTAACCTTATTCATCAGAAACCTGGCAGGGCTGGGTCCCTTAGAAGGAACAACTTTGACACCCAATTCTTCTAAGAAAGTAAAACTTAATTGGCAGGTCCTTTAAAAATCTACAGCCAAGTAATGTAATGGCTGAGAAAGACTCATTTCCTGGTAGAAAGAAAGAAGTTTACTTATACTTCCATTTTGGTCAACTTAAATGAAGGTGCAGGGTTGCCCCAGTGTGTGGTGACTCCCCATTTTTCATTCCTTAATGAGCAGCACTGTATGTGCATATGCAGATTGTGTTGCCAAGGGGTGTTGGCTCGGCATGGTTTCTCACTCACTTCATATGACCTTTTCAGGTTTGTTTTAGGGTTCAAAATTAAGCTTTTTCAAAGCTCTGACAGGTATTACGGCTTTTCAACCACAATGGTTTAAACAAAGCTCAAGGGAATCAGTAAACCCAGTCATGGTGATTGCATACCAGGATTTATGGCTTAGTGTAATAATTTTGGCTTTAGTTTTAGCTTGCTTATTACACAAAATGGAAAAGAAACGGCTCATAATGGTGTCAGCTAATCAATGGTTTAGCATGTAAACCCAGCTCTAACTAATCTCTATCCACATATGGAAAGTTAAAATAGGAATAACCTGATTTTTCTTTTTGATCCTTGAAGGATGGGCGGGGGGGGGGGGGGGAGAAGCATACTGGTGAGCGAACCGTTTGGTTTTGTTTATTTTGCTGCAAAAAGTTAAATGCATTTTGCATATATCAAGGCCAAACTATCAACTAAGGAGCCAATTCAAGTCGATTAAGAAGCCATTTTTATTGATATCAAAGCTTTTTCTCCAGGAAACTGAGTTGGCTTATTTTATAGGCTTTGAAAGTGCCCTGAGGCACTTTGTGGCCTACGGATGGGTTGAACACAAATGTCAATCTCACGATACTGCCATGCATAGTACATTTCATTCTCTCTCTCTCCTCAGATTTAGATATAATCTAAAACCTGCACAGCTCTCTGAAGGCCCAGCTCGGGGAATCCCAAATATTTGTGAAATTCAATGAACCGCAGTGATGTTTGAGAGTTATGACTTGAAAATGCCAGCTGACCATCTGTCTGCAGTGTATTACTGTTTCCATCTTAACTGCAGAATCAGGTATCATGTTTTTCAAAGAAACCTGCACAAAGAATATACACATCCACTGAATGTATGAATTATTACTGAATTTAAATATAGGTACATATAACTACCATCCAAACAAGGTTTACAAAACATCCCTCCCTGTGTTACCTTTCCTGAGCGTAGTCCAGATTCTTGTTCCCTTTTTATGTTTCATCTTGCATCCCAAAACATGTTTTGTTTTGTTTTTCAAACCACTGATTTCATACATACAGCTGACTGTGTAATGAAACCCAGGGGGAACATAAAAACAAACATTAGCTCAAGAAAGAGAAGAATCTCTTGTACAGCATAAGAAGAAATGTGTCCTGAAATATAAACAGAGCTTGTTATAATCTTTCTGAAATTAAAGAAGTTTGATAGATGCAAAGGGGGAAACTGCAGGCAAACTGTATCAGAGCTTGACACGCAATGTGACATTTTCCATTTGGTGAAGAATGAACTTGAAATAAATAACCTTCATTACCTTTTTCTTGTTCCAAATGCAGGTGTATAAGTAACTTTGTATGTTGAACTCAGTGGTTAGAAACAGGCTTAATTTTGATTTTGTAGGAAGTACTTTATCACAAATGTGGTAAATATTTATTTATTTATTTAACTTGTATGCCAGTCACACAAGATTTTTGTATCATAAGGAATTCAGTTGTGCTTTCCAAACGGTATTGATCAATGACTTTAGTGAGCTATAGAAAACTGCTGACCTTGACTTGAACACCAGGAACACATCAATGCATAAATTTAAATGTGTGCCCCCTTGATACAAAATAATGTGCCACTATTTGAGATTGGGAAGCCCTGCTGCCTGTGGAAAGACTCTGTCTATGCAATGAAATTCTCATAGCCACAAAAAAATCAAGCAGCGGAGTGATTCCCTTTGATATTTGCTAACATTAAAAGTTTTCAATGGCTTAAATTGATTCCAGACCTGCTAATCCAAAGTTACATTCGTACAAGTCTAATGTGGAAACATTTGATCTGAATATTGAGTTCAAAAACAGTTGGACTGAATCACCCTTGTGAATTGAATTATTGAACTGAATAATTTGTTCATGTGCACCCACACAGTTACTGAATTGAACTAAATCATCACATCAGATCGATTCTCTATCAGAATTTGAATCAACTCTTCAGGTTGAATCACTTATTTGAACTGAATTGAATTGCAAATTCAGATTGGTTCTTGGGGTTAGGGTTACACCCAGATCATAGCAATTTTTTTTTTTTTTTTTTTTGTAGGAATTCTTACTGCACTTAGGAGCTCTTATAGGAAAGTCAGGGATATAACTTAAGTATAGGTAAATGTTGGTTAATGATCACTCATTCAGTGACCATTCAGGGTTACAGCAGTGCTGAACAAGTGGCCCTTGCAACTGGTCCTTGAAGTTCAGGCTGTCCCAGCAGCCCCATAATCACATGATCGCGATCTGGGCACTTGGCAACTGGCTCTCACTTACAATGGTTGCAGCATCCTGCAGAGACATGATTACCATTTGTGACCTTCTCTTTCAGCTTCCCAGAAGCAAAGTCAGTGGGGAAGCCAGCAAGGAAGATTGCAAGTTGCTCCTGTAAGCCACTCCCACTCACACCACTTTCCTGTGTACCCTCCCACACTCTGCAGCACCCACCGCCCACCTGGCTGTGCTTGTGCCAGACTTCGGCAGCCACTTGCATGCCCTCCTGCCCTCTGGAGCATTCACCTCACTGGCCTGCTTCTGAGCCTCCAGGACTTGCAACTTCCTGCCAGCTTCCCCATTGACTTTGCTTGTTGGAAGCCAGCAGGAAGTAATGAGGAGGTCCTTGCTTAATAACTCACAATCCTTGCTTAATGATGATAACAGGGAGTGCCGGAATTGCTGTCGCTAAGGGATGTGGTCATGTAACATTGTGCTTTATGACTGCATTACTTAGCAATGGAAATCCCAGTCCCAATTTACTTACTTACTTATTTATTTATTTATTTATTTATTTATTTATTTATTTATTTATTTAATAGACTTGTCCCCGCCCATCTCCCCACAATAGGGGACTCTGGGCGGCAATTACCGTCATTAAGCAAGAACTACCTGTAAGTAGCTTTTACTGCAGATATAAAGTAGCTGAGGTAATGCTAAAGATCAGCTTGTCTAGAGTCTAAGAATCTAGTTAAATACGTAAGCCTCTGTGCAGGCATGCACACTCACATCCCAATATTAAATCCAGATTTTTTAAAAAAAATTATCCTTTCATTGCCATAGATTGCTTGTATAGCTTGTTTCCCAAGCTGAAGTATTGATGACACCTGCACTGGATTACATAATGGCCTAGCCTGGTCCCAGGGCCCTTATTTTCACACCTTGGTAGCTCCAGCTCTTACCCTTGGCTGATTTGCATACTCCTCCATATGGCTTATGGAGAGCTGTAAATATGCTAATCTTTAATTTCTCTCTGAGGCACAAGATGCTCATTCTGAGCAATAGGAATAACTGACATATGAAAACCCCATGGCAGGAAAACATAGAGGGAAGAAGGGAAAGTAAAAATTTCAATCAAGTTCCTATGTGAATTTGCCATTTCAAACCTAAGAGACTGATTAAAATAAAATATTTACCAAAGTATGGCTCAGGTTAAATGGGAACCAAATGCAAGATGCCTCTACCACCAGCTCTGGATTTCATGAGCAGTGTTGAGCTTCAGGGTTTCATGACCATGGTCTAGACCACAGATTTCCTGATGTTGCACTGGCAACTATAACTAGCATCTTAAAAAGCAAGCTGAGCAGGGACTGACTGGGCTCCTGTCTTTAAAACCAGGTGACCTGACTTCTGATTGATCTTTAGCCAAGCTGGTTTCTGATTGGTGCAGGTTGGTGAGGGCTGGTCTCTCACTGGGTCTTTGTTTGTGCCCAGTCCTGATCGGTCCTGCCAGCTTCTGACTGGTCATTTTTGAAGTGCTGATTCCTGATTGGCTTTATTTATTTATTTATTTATTTATTTATTTATTTGTCTGATTTATATAGCCACCCATCTCACAAAACAA
This sequence comes from Python bivittatus, assembly GCF_059951505.1. Classification (NCBI taxonomy): domain Eukaryota; kingdom Metazoa; phylum Chordata; class Lepidosauria; order Squamata; family Pythonidae; genus Python; species Python bivittatus. The sequence goes on along the minus strand of NW_028277035.1, from coordinate 38,250,426 downwards.
TTGACTTTGGGTGGTATACAACAAAGCTAAAACAATAAATACCTAAAACAAGTATTATTATTGTTAAAAAACATTAAAAACTACAAAAACAAAGTTAAAACAAAGAATAGTAGACAAAGGGTTGTTAATAATAACACAGCCACCTCACTATTTCACCAGTCCCCTGGTGTTCCCAGGCCTGCTGGAATAACCAGGTCTTGAAGGACCTTCAGAAGCTCAGAAGTGATGAGGCCAGTCCCACCTTAGGGGGGAGAATATTCCACAGCAGGAGCACCACAGCAGAAAAGTCCTGCCACCTAGAGCCTGTCAAATGTCACTCCCTAGATAACAGAACCCGTAACATCCCCTCTCTACTGGATCTGGTGGGACAGGCAGATGTAATCAGGGAGAGACAGTCCCTCAAATAACCTGGTCCCATGCCCTTTAAAGCACCTTGAATTGGACCTGGAAACAAACTGGTCACCAGTGCAGCCGTGAAGCAGAGGTGTAAAGTGTGTTCTACCAGAAACACACATAACTGCTCCAGCTACTCTTCTAGGGCAGCCCCACATAGAGTGCATTACAGTAGCCCAACTGGTTCTTTGGTCCTTTGTTTGTGCTGAGGTCTAGTTGGTTAGTCTGAGTAGCTGAGTCCTGACTGGATCCTTGGCTAGGTAATTTTCTGATTTGCCCATTTGGGGGGCCTGATTCCTGGTTGGTCCTGCTTTTGGGCAGGATCTTGGCATGGTGCCTAGTTACCTGCCCTGCACCCCACCAATCAGAAAATGGCTTACCTAAAGACCAATCAGAAGTCAGGTCACCCGGCTATAAAGACAAGAGCGCAGTCAGTCCCTGCTCAGTTGCTTGTGATCTACATAGCAGACTACCTTGCCTCTGAACTGCTGCCACAGTTGCCAGCAAAACATCAGAAAATCTGTTGTCTAGACTAGTCATGAAACCCTGAAGTTCAACGCTGCCCAACAGATACCAGCCTACATCAGTGTATCTAGATTTCATGTTTGTAGTAATTGTTTTAGTAACCCCCCCTCCCCCCGTCCTGAGTTTAACAAGCTAGTTCCCTCAGGATGTCCATGAGGGAACATGATATCTCCAGCTCCTTTGCAGTTCACTTTAAACAAATCTTCTGCTGACTTTTTGATGAATAAGGGGGGCTCAAAGGGACTGATTTCCCTTTCATTTTTTTTAGATTTTTTTATCCTGCCTTTATTATTTTTATAAAGAACTCAAGGTGGTGAACATACCTAATACTTCTTCCTCCTCCTATTGTCCCCACAACAACAACCTTGGGTGACTTTGAGCGACCGGCCCAAAGTCACCCAGCTGGCTTTCATGCCCAAGGTGGGACTAGAACCCCCAGTCTCCCGGTTTCTAGCCTGGTGCCTTAACCACTAGACCAAACTGGCTTGTCTCCTCTTGGGGCATAAAATAACCATACAAATATATCAACAATATTGCTTCAATACAAGAATGACTTTAAATGACTCTATACAAGCAGAGAGAGCCATTCTGGTCTAGTGGTGAAGGCATCAGGCTAGAAACCAGGAGACTGTGAGTTCCAGTCCCACCTTAGACATGAAGCCAGATGAGTCATCTTGGGCCAGTCACTCTCTCTCAGCCCTAGGAAGAAGGCAAGTGCAAACCACTTCTGAAAAACCTTGCCAAGAAACTGCAGGGACTTGTCCAAGCAGTTGCCAGGAATCAAGACTGACTTGAAGGCAAACACAAAAATCCAAACAGAACTCAGTGGAACTTCTGCAAAGCTCTTCTCTGCAAAGTGTCCAAGGCAACAGTAGGATCATGCAGTAATATTCTCCGGTTATTCTGCTTGGCTGTTTGATTCACCCTTCTGGGTTGGATCTCCTTCATCCTGGCTCATCTGATCCAGTTGACTTCTCCTCCTGCCTCTTCAGGTCTCAGCCCTGCCCCAGGCAATTCACTGGATATTCCTCAGCGGTGAAAATCTGCCAGTGTCTCCACTGACGAAATGTTCCCCACCAATACTCCTGACTCGCATTGCATTCCCAAGCTGCTTCCTCTCCCCTGTTAACAACATGATAACAATATGTTGTATGAGTTTTATTTGATAGAATTTTTTTCCAGAGTATCAAGGCAGAGGTTCTTGCTGATGCCCACACCATCCAACTGAAAAACAAAACAAAGTATTTCATTATCCTTTGTAATTAACCTATGTAAATGTGAGTTAATGACACTTTGCCAGCAATTTACTCCCTTCATTCTTCATGAATCTTAGGTTGCATTGAATCACAAACAACAGTACTTGTTTTTAAGCTTCAGATGGTTACAGTTTAAAAAGAAAATGGTATAGGTACAAAAAAGTAAATGTGTAAAACAGAGAAAAGGAAAGCTATTAAATTGTCCTCTATGATCTCTTTCTCTTCTGATGAGTCTTCAGGTGGAACATGGCAAATTTCATAATGCCATCCAACCTGCAAAAAAATAATGCTGATATATACTGTTCTTATTTGTAAACATCTTATTGTTCTTATACATTGGTTATAATGCCAGTGAGATTAATTGCCTCTGCATTCCTACCAATCATGCTAAGATGATGAGACCAAGATATGAGATTTATCAATTTAACACTTAGTAGCAGTAATGGAGTATGAATGGTGCACCAAGAGAGGGCATCCAGAAAATAGTAAGGTTACTAGATCTGGACTTCAAAAGTCCATATGACTGCTAGATGGAAACAAAAAAAAATATGTTATTTTCTGCTGCCATTGAGTGATCTTTTGTATTCTTGCAGCCCTTCCCAAAAAAAAGGCTGGGAGGGTGTGGCCATTGCATGGGGTTGGTATGCCAGCATATGGAGAAAAGCAAAGGCATGACTTTAACTTTTAAACGGCAGATATCTGGTGTGATATTATATAAAGTCCATTTTTAACTTGGCTCTGTCCTCTTTGGAGGAGATGAGAAGTAATTAGCTGGGACCCATGGATGGAACCACATCAGGAGCAATGAAGAGATGAAAGGAGCGTTTAAAAGAACATTCAATCCCTGTGCTGCTTAGAGTCTTACAAAAAAACTCTCTTTGACTTCCAGCACTGCAACACTTCAAAACCCTCACTTCTCCTGAGTGGAGGTGACTTTTCAGATTTTTTTATTAAAATTTCCATGGGGATAGAAAATTTTACCTGGAAGAGGACTCAAATTAGATTTTTTTTTATGTTCTGCGGACTTTAATTCCCCTCTCTTCAAGATGACATTATTTGTTGTGCTTATATTTTAATACTTGTGATAATTAGCACAGTTGTACAGTGCTTCATGTACAAAAGTGATTCATAACATAGGGGAATATAAGCATAACACTTACATGCAGTATCTTAAAGGAGCTGGGTCTGTTCCCAGGATCATGTCACAGGTGGATAGAACAGCTACGCAATCCTAAGAAAACGCATGGCTTCTTCCATCCAAAGACATCCAAAGCTCTCCACAGCCCTATTAACCAGTGATGTTATCAAATACAAATCACTCCTTTCAAAAACAATGGAAAAGATCTTTAACATGCAAACCTTGTACCATTTTACTGTTTGTATTAAAGGAATCAGTGAATTGATCAGAAACAGAAAAGTGCAGATGAATAATCTTAAGGGTTTGAAATATGGGTGAATCATTACCTTCCTGTCCTGGAAAATCTAAAAAAAAAAAAAAAAACCCCACACAGAAAACAGGTTTAAAATTGCAACACCACCACCATCCCCCCCACCCCCCAATTCTCATGATGATTGGATGGATGGTTTGCTAGCAGTCAAAGACAATAGGAATAAACAACGGTGATTCAAGCATCAGGATAAACGTCATGTTTCAGTTAAAAATCTGACTAGGACATGATATTTTCCTGAGACTGCTGCATAACACTCCTTCCAGCACAGAAATTAGTAATTACCTGAAGCAAAAGTTTGGGCAGGTAAAGGCATTTGTTTGTTCATAGGAAGATGCAAAACTAGCTGTTGCTCATTAAATTGCTGAATTCATTGTCTTGTTGAAAGAGGAAATGTGCCATTTCCTGCCTTCTGTTCCTCTATTGCACTGGAAGGCCTAGTAATCAATGAGGAAGCAAAATATAAATGGGTAGATCATACATAACCAAAGGAGTTTAAATCATTCTCAGTTGTAGGATGGTTTCAAACAAACATCTCTAAATGCTGAAATGACAAGAATGTTCCAGAGCCAACAGCTTCATTTTCTCTGGCTAACTCCAGTGATTCACTTCCATCAAGTGAAAAGGTACCCATATTAGACTGTTACATCAAAACAAAGAAACAAAAGAATACCCATGTTCCCTTGCAGCATCTTAGTAATGGACAGAAATCAGGTGGCTTAAGTGTTCACTGGTTAGAGCTCCCTCCACCTGAAAGAGGAGAAGTTTCACTGTTGGACTGGCCCAGCAAAGCTTGTGGCACAATAAATGGGTTCAGATTTGATGGTGCTGTTAAATCTCACATTATTCCTTGCTAGGAAAGAAGAAATGGTTGCTAATATATGGCCTGCAGGTCACTTCTGAATGTGACCAGGAAAGTGATAATATTACATGACATCATTTTCTGTAGGACATTGACTCCCTTATCCCTTTGTTTAAGAAATTCTGGCATTCAAAGAAGCATGAGACTTTCACAAGGTGCAATAAAATAAAATATGGCTAATATCACCCTTCCACTTTAAGGATATAGGGTACCCCCCATGTTGTTGTTGCATGGTTATGTCTTTAATTACTATCTTCTCTTTAAATGAAGGTTCGAAATAGCTCATATTCAGTTTTATCATAGTGAATCTTAGCCAGAACAGGCAAGGCAACTCCAAAGTACAAGGGGGCGGGGGGATAATTTCTTACAAAATATAACTTCAATTTCATCAAAGGTTACAATGTAATAAATATAGTACAGATTGAGGTTTCTTGTTTGGTTGTAACTTTTTACTGTAATAAACCAATGTTTTAATTTATCCAATTTGCAGTACTCTTTTTTTTTTTTAGAATAATGTATTGAGGTGGAATTAATTTCATCTCCAATGTTTAAAATAAGTAGATTTCACCAGTTTTTGGGATTTTACACTCTGTATAACATTGGGTATCCACAACTGTAAAAGCTTTTCTAAAAATGTGGGGCTGAGTGACCTAAAATTCTCTTTTCTTTGAAGCCAATAGCAAAATTCTCCGTAAAATTTAACACAGCAGAATTTGGGTGCAGAGTTTTGATGCAGCTTAAACTAATCATGATGAAGTCCATTAAAATAATGGGTGATGACATTAATGACAAATGCATTTCTACAATTTGAATGGGATTTATGTCCTAAGTATTCTTACCCAGAGCGAGACCAATGATTTTCCTTCTAAGATCTATACACCAAGAAGAGGAAATTATCTCTCATCTTTCTTTGATTGATATTGTTTTCTATATTCATAGTTCAAAACATTTTTTACTGAGAGTCTAGAGATAATTAGAGGGTTGACTTTATGCTTTCAGCAAAGAAATTGAGAGGAAAATGGATGATATCCTGTTTTCATGGTATATGTGATGTTATGTAACTTCCTTTGCATTAGTTTTATTTTTAAATTTTTTATGCTTATAACTGCAGAGGAACTTTGTGTGTATCTGTATGTGTGAGTGTATGATATGAAAATTATATATATTACCAACTAGTAATCCCCATGACTAACACTAGCGCTGGAATTTAATAATAGCGTGGACAATCAGCCAAAGTAAACTTTGCAGTCCCATTGATCTCAGTGGGAAAATTAAACATGTGCTTATGGCTGCAGTTCTACACTCTTATGCTTGGAAGTAAATCCTGTTAAAGTAATTGATAGCATTTGGCTGCATATCTGAAATCAGTGGGAATTGTTTCAGTTTGGTAAGAACATAACCTGTACTTCCCCTTATATAGGACCACTACATCTGGGCTGCAAAAATCCAAATGATAATTAGGTGGCAACGAAAACAAAGAAACAAACAGAGATACAGACAACTCTAACTTTTTACTACCATTCAGTGGTTTTCCAGATTTTTTCAGCCCAAATGTGGTACCCCCCACCCAAATTATGGGATTTCATATCAGGTACTATAAATAGCCCCTTTGAGAGCTAGTTTGGTGTAGTGGTTAAAGGCACCAGGGTAGAAACCAGGAAACTGTGAGCTCTAGTCCCGCCTGAGGCACAAAGCCAGCTGGTAACCTTGGGCCAGTCACTCTCTCTCAGCCCTAGGAAGGAGGCAATGGCAAGCCATTTCTGAAAAACCTTGCCAAGAAAACTGCAAGGACTTCTCCAGGCAATCACCAGGAGTCAAGATTGACTTGAAGGTACAGACTTTTCTTTTTTTTTTAAAGGCCCCTTTAGTGTACCTTGTGAGGTTAAAACCTGGCTAGTAACGTGATTAAAGGATAGTCACATCTTGCCAAGGGAATGAAATTGTGCACTATCTCTTGATGTAGATTCATTTCAAGGATGTTCTGAAAGGAGAAACTCATTTAAAAAAAAGAGCCTTTGTCTCTTCCTCCTTCCCAGTTAGGCAAGGCAGCAATGAGTCAATCTGTAAAGAATAGTCAGCAACTTGGGGCAAATTAGAAAATGAATGGTTGCGAATCTAGACATCTGATGTGGGAGTGCAGGACTGTTTCCTATCTGCTGGCATGTCTAAACTGCGCCTCCATCTGTGGCCAAACCTGTAAATAAGCACAAATATTACAAAATACTCATAAGGCTTCAAGAATCTTCTTTACTAGAGAAAGTGAAGATGAATAAATAGTGTAATCCTGGAATTTATCTTCACTAGAAGAATTGGGGGTGAGAAGCACATTTAACACCTTCAGATTTATATTGTGTGTGTAGAAAATGCTTTAAGAATTGCCCCCTGGCAGAATTTATAACTGTGTGCTTGTGTCTGTGGTGGGTGTATATTGCTCTGGTTTATCTGAGAATGGTACTCAGACCCCCAAACTGGTACTTAGAATCAGATTTAGTTTGTCTCTTTCTGTATCACGGGTATGTTCCTCCCTGAGGGTCTACGCAGGAGCACCAGCATCCTGATCAGCAGTCGGAATCGATCCTTTGCCATCGGACATGCCAGGCAAGCAATATCTCCCTGGAAACAAATGAAAGGTAGACCTAATGGTCTAGTAAGGAGAGAAGGGTAAATCCGAGAGCTGCAAGACTGTCACTGCTACTGGCCCCCCAATGGCTTGTTCCTTAATGATTTGCACAGAGGCTTTGAGGCTGAAGTGCTTGAAAAGAACAGAGCGGTTTGGGGGCTTTGTTTTGGTTTGGCTTTTGTGAAGGAGAACACATGTAGCAACAAGATCCTAATTATTGCCCCAAGTTATGTGAGTGGTTAAGTAAAGGTTACTTTTTAGGACTGAGCCATCACACAGGTCAGTCAGCAATCAGCTCGTATGAGTGAAAGCAGGAAAAGAAAAAGGCTGGGTTGTTCTACCTCTGCCTGTGTTTGTGTGTATGGGAAGGTATGTGTGAGAGAAACAGAGAGAGGTGGAGAGAAAATAAGTGGGACAAACAAGTGTCCTTAGTTTATGTTGTTTGGGTTGTGTTATTGTTATTATTTATTAACATTTATTATTGTTGCCCAACTCCAATGGACTCTTTAGAAAAGTGTTTCTCAACCTCGGCCACTTTAAGATGGGTGGACTTCAACTCCCAGAATTCCCCAGCCACCATAGCTGGCTGGGGAATTCTGGGAGTTGAAGTCCACCCATCTTAAAGTGGCCGAAATTGAGAAACACTGCTCTAGATGTAACATAGTGGAAACTTCTCAAGAGTAAGACGCCATCTTCATATTGCTTCCTAAGCTGTTTTGACAATGGCAGATTCTTTGATTCATGGAGCCATGGAAGTGAAGTATGGCAGAAATAGGAGTCAGTTATTGGTGGCTCACTATTCAGCAATGTGACCACTGGGTAAGATATTATTGCAAGCGTAAGGAGGTTTTTAAATCTGGCAGTAACTCTAGGCAATTCCACACTGCAGCCTAAGCTGCTTATCTCCTGTGCTTCTACCAGCTGTATCTTAAACCACTTCAGAAATTCTAATCTGGATTACAGTGGGTTGGTAACTCAGTCCAGACTATGGACCCTACAGAACCTGACTGGTCATTCCTCTGCTCTTGCTCTTCCCATCCATGCAGCCTTGCTGGTAGGCTCCTCTGTGGATCAGTCTGAAGGGATGAATCCTTATTCACTAGTTCCTATGCCTTTCCTTTGCTTTCCCAGATGTTTGCACATATGGATGCCTTCACCCCCCCTTCCACATTATGTTTTGATGCTGCAGTAATCAAAGCAACAGAGGAACAGGTTGTTCTTTGGTTCCTACCTTCCTCTGAAGATAGTCCATTGACTTAAAAGGCCATTGTTGGATCAGCTGCAAAAATTAATTAATTAATTAATTAGATGCAGAGAATGCGGTAGCCTGGCAGTCTAGGAAAAAATGATTGCCCCAAACAATGATCAGCCACTGGAGGGGTGGGGCATACCAGGCATTGCAGGCAATCAGAGATGGGTCTGCTACTAGAATGGAACAATATGATGGAGACCATCCAGTCTGAAGTTTTAAGACAACTCAGATGAGAAAACAGCAGTTTTAAATCAGAACTGGAAAACCCGGGTATGGTGTATGTTTGCCATGGGCTGGGAGTGGGAGGATGATGACGTCATTCATTCCTGCACTAGGAAGAATTGAGTGCCCCATATCAATGATGAACCAAGCAGAACACACAGATCTTCCCAACAAGGCCCTTGGGAAAATATGAACAGGAGTCATGTCACATAGCTTCTTTAAGGTATCATATTAGAGCTGTTCTGATCTTGGAAAGGGCCTTTCATTTTGCTGAGTCTTCAGTCAAAATATTCCTCAGAAGTGAAGCCATGAAGCAATGTTTTGAGACCAAGTAGCCACCTGACTTGGTAACAGAAGCCACTTGAGGTGGACAAGCCCTACCTCAGCTATTTGTCAAGGCAGAGTGATGCTTCTAATGGAGATGCTTTGACAATTTGCTTGCAGGTGCAATTCAAGCTCCTGGTTGTTATCTATAAAGCCCTACATGGCATAGAGTCTGATTACTTGAGGGACTGCCTGTCTCCCATAATATATGCCCGACCAATTCAATCCTGCAGGGTTGGTGTGTTCTGGTCCCTTCAATTAAACAATGTCATCTCTCAGGAGCTCAGAATCACATGCTTTCTCTACAGCAGTGCCTGCCCTCTGAAACAAGGTTCCCCTCGAGATCCGGATGGCCCCCACTCTGCTGTTGTTTAGAAAAGCCATGGAGACCTGGCTCTTCACTCAGGCCTTTGGTCAGAGAGAGTGAGACCCCTCACTTCTTTGTGCTTGCTATCTTTTTTTCTTCATTGTTTATGTTTTATTGTAATTTATTGGTTTGATTGTTGTGAGCTGCCTAGAGTCTCTGAGAGGTCGTCATCATCATCATCTTCATCATCATCATCATCATCAGTGGTTGAAGCAGGCTATTTTTTTCACTAGAAATGGTTGTCCAATCATTACCTGGTTTCTGATTCTGTCAATAATCTCTAATAGAAAGTAAATGTTACAAAGATATCCATGGCTGGAATAGCATAGTTTGCCTTCTTTGTTGTAGCACCTGTCCTTTGGAATAGTATTCCTCCAGAGATCTGCACGGCTTCCACCCTGATGATATTTTGTAAGGCATTAAAAACTTGGCTATTTTCCCAGGCCTTGGGATAGGTGGTGGGTGAGCCCTTATACTTTTTTGTTCAGCATGCTTTGGTTCTCTTTTACATGATCTGAGATGATGCATACCATTTTTTAAATTGTTCTGGTTTTTATTAAATATAGTACCCAGGGTCATCTGGAGTTGAACATTTTTAAATCCAAATAAATAAATAAGCTAGCCAGCCAGGTCTATTGGTGTGACTGGTTGGTTAGCTCAAGTGACAGCAAACTTGTAGCAGCTGGACTGGTAGCCAGTTCATTTCTAAATGATTTTAACCTTTGAAGCCATAACTAGTTTCATAATGATCACTTTAAAGGTCACCTCCATCTACTCTATATAGTATAAGGTGATCAGATTTCCAATAGTAAAAACCAGGTCACATTAAGTTGCATAAATGTGTATATTTATTAAATTTAATCCATATCTCAGTTTTCTAAGAGTTTTTGAAGGTGTGGGGCGTGGGTGGGGGGCTGACTAGAAGTTAATGTTGGGAATGGCTTCTCTATAATGAAGCAGTTTATAATAGTTCTAAACATTTCCCAATTTGTATTATGCTCTTTTGTTGTATGTAAAATTATATCCAGTCACACTAAGTTAATGGAGGACTGACAGTGTGAATCCTGCATAGTCCAGACAAGAACAACTTGGAGTACTAGCTCTATCTTTATTGTAAGGTTACATTAACAGAATCTTGCAAGACTGAAACTGTTTCTCCCTTCCTTTCCTTTTATTCTCTAGAAAACTAGGGAGGGTCCCTTTTGAAACGTTTTATTTATTTATTTATTTATTTATTTATTTATTTATTTATTTATTTATTTATCCCCACCCATCTCCCCGTAATGCGGGACTCTGGGCAGCTTACAACTCATTAATAAATAAAAATACAATTACATAAAACCTAAAAGCACATTTCCCATAGCCTCCTCTTTCTGTGGGCTGAGATGCCTTTTACATGCTGGTTATCCAGTCTGTGGCTCTCCCTCCTGTCTCCCAAGGCATTCCCACATACCATTACAAACAGGTACTAAAATAGGCTTACCATAACTGGAATCAAAAACCTGTAGAACCTCTAGATGGCATCAAAGAGATACTATAAGCCTTAACTTTGCTGCCATCTAGTGGTTATTCAGTTTACAACCCAGATATGGCAGATCTATTATAATCCCTTCAATCTATCCACCAGGAAATTGAGAACGGACAGTAGACCTTCTCTTTTATTCCCATCTCTAATTCCACCAGGAGGTACCACCAAACTTGATGACTGGGGGGAAAAGGCACAGTCAAGACAGCCTGATTACCTGCTGCCGTTTCTATTATTACTTCCCATTGTCCCTCCCAATCTACCACAAGTACTCAAGTTAAGACTGTCATACCTTGGCTGCAAAACATTCTTTGCCATCACACAGTCATGTGAATCTTTGCAACTCAGTGTGACAGCACTATTCAAGTACTTGCACATGCATTTTATGAATGTGCACCGGAGATCCTTTGCAGTTGCTTGACTCTAACAGCTGTCAGGTAGGGAGGTATAAGAGACAGGGCCTTGTCTGTATGCATTACTGGAATGCACTGCCAGTTGTGGTTATCAAGAGGATAAGTATTAAATATTGCACATTCTTTTGTGTATTCGGCTGGTCTTGCATGCTATTATTTTTCAAGGCTGACGTGGCCAGCTTGATTATTTTCTGTGTAGAAAGGTGGGGCATAAACTGAATAAATACAATCATCAATATCTATGTTTTACATTTCAAATGTTGTCACTGTTTTTAAAATTCATTTGGATATTTTATTATATATTGGTGTTTATGTGTTCATGGTGGCCTAAAATATTTTCAGTAAATAATAAGGGGTCCCAGCATCCATGTGAATTACAATAAACTGCTAGTTGTCGTATCAAATGGAAAAACATTTGGAAAGTGCAAGGAGAACCTTCACAATGCAGAGAAATGCAAGAAGTATTTGCAAAAATCACAACTCAACACCTGTTTCTGTTTCTCACAAAGTTCCCTGTGATTTGTACACAGACATTGAGAAGAACCCTAATGCATCATGGAGTGGGGAGGTTGTTGAAGTTCAGCAGGAATTCTGCTACTGCAAAGCTTCACCTAAGCTATACAGAAGTAATCACACAGTTAAAAATATCGTATATCCAACAGCAGATACTGGGAATATGAGTTTCTTTTTCTCTCTACCATTTAAAACCAGCACAGGATTGACCTTTTTTTTTTTTAAAAAAAAAAAGTCCAGCTACCATTTTCTTTGCCATTTTCTTAAATCAGCCTCAGGAGCAACATTTTCAAAGATGTTTGTGACTTTCAATTTATTCATACAAAATAGTCCAGCAGAAGTGACAACAGAACAAGGCACTTTGTTAGAAGACCCACAAAGCTCCAGCTTTTATATCTTGGTCCAGCTAAACATCTCAGGAATCAAGACTTTAAGGTCCCCACAGATCATTTAGAAATTATTTCTTGTATGACTGTACAACTCCAGGTTCAATCCTGGAGCTGTCAGTCTTGACAAACGTTCTTCTCCCAAGTGTAATAAACTCTAGTGGGGCTGGATATCAGCTGATTTGGTCCCTTGGCTGCAGGAGAGAAGGTTGTGATTGCTTTTTTTCCCTCTTAATTTTCTCCAGTCACCTCAACTTTCCCTCACCTTCCCGTTTTCCAATTTCAGGCTTTCTTGGAGGAAGGTCACTGTGTTCTGCCATAGATCTGCAGGCTTGTGAGGTGCACCCTAGCCTGATTGATAATGAGGAGACCTGACGCAGACAAGTGCTAAGCTTTATAAAGAACAGCCATTGGCTTTCTGGTCACATCCAGAAATGGCTGTCAGACTGCAAAGGCAGTAGGATTTATAGCATTAAAATGAAGCAGCAGCACATATCCATTAAGGAGCAGTGCTGATGGAAAAAATAAAAATGGTGCAATGAAGTGTTTAGATTAGACCCTCATTTCTGGTAGCTGTCTTGCTTTGTTTTGGCTTGTTTGAAAGGCGAAGAGCACAACATCTGCAGCTGATCAAGTGCAGTCCCATCTAGTCGTTATGAAACTTTTAGCAAAGGTCCACCTGGCTGCATTGCCTAGAGATGTCATGCTTGCCAAAGATCCTGGCACTGTGAGGATGGCACTGTTTGTCAGCAGGGCCTGCAGGTGCTTATTGTCCTGAGCTTCACATTGAAAAGCATTTCGTTTTCCCCTCCTAACCCCTTGGAAACCCAGGTCTGGAAGCCTCCTCCATATAAATTACCACCAGCATCTCCAATTCATTCCCTTCAGTAGTGGCTTCCATGATGATCGATTTCTGTTGCAGGAAACTTCTTGGGAAAAGGAGACACAGGTTTTTTGTTTTGTTTTGTTTTTAAAAAAGCTTTTTTCCTATGTGCAGTTATTATTAGAAGAGGTTTTAAGGGTGGGAGTGGCGGGGAGGGAAATTCTTTAGCAAAAGCAAGGTAATGAGACACTAATATTAAGAAGGGTCTTTAAAATCTTCCCTTGACTGCCCTCTCCGTACTGGAACGTGTCCTCTATCCGATGCTTTCCCACTCCCTTTTCCTGTCCTTTTCCCCTGCTATAAACCTTCAGCACCAGCTAGATAGGTACAGCAAGATTTTAGTTGCACATAAAAAAAACTTGCTTGATTATCATCACTACAGAAACAGATTTCTACAGGAGGAAGACAAAATGGAAAAATTACTTCTGCATTATACCCAGATACTTTTTTCATAAGCCGTTCTTCAGCAGAAGCGAACCCTCAAGATTTGCAAGGCTGGTTATAATACAATACAATATAAGAAAGTATGTCACACGCCATGGTCAGTGATAAACAGGAGCCAGTTCTTTGCTTTCCTTGTCATTATAACAGACAGGGCAGTCAGCATTTTTCCTGCAAGCTAAATCTGGAGATCAGTTGACCTATAAACTAGCAACATACCTTGTTGGCGTAAATATAGATTCTTTGTTCTCCTGTGTTCTCCAATTCAGTTTTCTATTTTCATCAAGACTCCAACCTGAAGCCATGTTCCTGACCTTTAAAACTTCTTGAGCTTTGTTTTTTCTCCAAATCAAGCTACAGAAACTTTATAGCTGGAAAAAGCAAAATATAAGTGTTTCCAGTCTTTGTTATGTAACTGTATACAGTATATGCTAACTTTTAGCTCAGGATTATCCTTACTGAAGTATAAATATCTGACTAGTCCATCTTAAACATTTAGTGCCAATACACAATTCGACAGAGTCCCTCAGATACAGTCTCACTATTAATTTAAATTAAAAAATCTAAAAAAAAATACATTTTTCAGAAGATCATTGCTTAGAATAGGGGCACAGAACCCTCTTCAGGCTGAAATCACACAGGAAGCTTGAGTAGTATGTTGAGACCATAGTCCAAAAAGAAATGAATAGATCCAGGACCAAAAAAATAAAATAAAATAAATTAGTTTAGACTTACATGTAACTTAAAATATATGGATTAAATACAGTTAATATGTTACTATATTGTTAATAATTTCCCACTTCTGTTGTATTAAACGTAATAGTTAAATGGTATTTTGGGAGAGGAAGACAAGACTTTGGAAGATGTACCCATAGTCTTAGCTGAAGTATATTTGGAACTGAGGCAGGAATATGTCAGACTATTAATTTGCCATTGCGTTTTCTTTGGGGCTCTGAAAGTAGGAATGCATGGAATAAAAAACTTAAATAGTCATGAACAACAACCTTTCTTTAACACTAATCTCAGATTTGTATTGCTTGTTTCAGATTCATACATGAATGTCATTCTTTTATGGCCACACAGTCTGCTGTTCATATGTTAACTATTAATAGTCCCCCATTGGGGGGAGATGGGAGGGGGACAAATTTTAATAATAATAATAATAATAATAATAATAATAATAATAATAATAATAATAATAATATTAATAGACAACTGTAGGAATCCAGGACCACCCCAGCATTCTTTTCCTACATGCCTTTAACTTTTAAACTAGATTTGGACTAGGCAAACTTCCCTAACCTGGTACCCTCCAAAGGCGTTTGACTCCAACATTTAAAATTCCCAGACCCAGGATGCCTTTAAAGTTGAGATGTAGTTTGTAAGGTAGGATACATGTCCACTCTAGTTCTAAAACAAAATCCTTTTCATTTGAGCCTCTAGCTGCTCCGCTGTCAGAGTTCTGGGAAGATGCATTCTTCACTGTTTAAGCTATGGAATGAATTCCAGGAGCCTGAATTAAGTTTCAAACTCATCTTTGGCAAGTTAGGTAGGATCCCACAGCCAGTTCTACCTTATAATGAGAAACATCCATTTGTGTCATATACTTGGAAAGCCTCTGATGTCACCTGGAAATAATATTTTTAACATCTGCTGGTCATGGCAGATGTAACCCATCACGTTTTCAAAATGAGTTGAAATCCTCCACAGTGGGGTAGATGTGATTCTATTCAAAAATTCTTCGGTCATAACCAGAGTCCAAACCAGAACTCAGTGATATATTCAAGAGAAGAGGCTTCAGCTGACAGTTTTTCAGAGAGGCACAGATGCAAGTTCACCCAGCAGGAGAAGGAATAAGACCCTATTTTTTCAAGGCAAACTGCAAAAAGAGTAGGTGGGTCTCCTTCGCATATGGTTGTAAGATGTATCTGTTCAAAAAGTCAACATGCAATGCTATGCCAAACAGAGTTTCCCCCTCTATCATGGCAAATGTTCATAGGGTTTTTTGGGGGAGGGGGCAAGGGATGGGGTTGGGACATTGTAGCTTCTGTTTTTAAAAAAGGACCTTTATGGCTATGGTGCCTCAGAGATGGAGCACTCTGTCACAATTCATTTGCTTGGAAGTTAATTTTGTTAACTGTTAGGGATGTGATGAGATTATTTTTCTTGAGCTTGCATCATCATCACCACCACCACCACCACCACCACCACCAGTCTTTGACCTAAAAAATAAATACTTTTCAGAGTGGCTTACAAAGACCAACAATAAACCAGCCTCTATGTTCATCACAATGCTCACAAAAGGGAAGTGGAGGCAGAAAAGCCTTACTATTGTCATGATGCAATCAGTTTTGACCTGCTGCTGATTAAATATTCTACAACTTTTTTATTTTTGCAAGTTTTATAATTATGTTGAGATATTGGTCTCAAACCAGTCACTAGTTGAGACGGGTGGCTATACAAATTGAATAAATAAATAAATAATCAAAATTTTCTCCCAGAGAGAGCCATCATGGCATTTGGAAAAAATAAGAAGTCTTCACTATCTTCCATGTACAGTTCATTTGTTCCCTAGGGAATCAGAGACCTGGCAATTGGTCAGGAAGCCACATCAGATATAAGCTTTCATGGCTTTTGAGTTTTGCTACTGAAGCAATTTAACAGCAATGAAGGCTCATAATCAGAAGCATGAAACATCTATTAGAAAGTGAGGGGAAGATGTAAAAAGAGAGGTGGAAGGAACGGACAGTTCCATTCACATAGCAGTTAATGAACTTAGCATTGTTCTTAGAAAAGAGGACAAGAAGAGATTGAAAAAAACCTTGTCACTGGTATCCAGAAAATCCTGAGTCTTCACTAAATCCATGAATTGCCTTGCTAAATATTCAGATGCAGTGGATTAATAAAATGAGTGTAAAAGGGAGGTTCCATGGCAAAGGAAATGCCCATACATTTTCTTCTCAACTGACCTGGGATTCGAACCCGGAGAATTGGGAAAACAGTAGTGGCCCAACAGGAACTGCTAACAAGTCACAGAGGCTGAGGCAAAATGTCAGCCAGACCAACAGATGCAGTAATGTAATGCCAATGGCCACAATAATACCAGGTCAGGGGCTGGTAAGTTCAAAAATTGGACAGGAGGCAGTACTGACTGGCAGCCATTCCCCTAACTAGAGGGGAGGCTAAGTAGCTGACAAGGGTTGCAGCCTTTGGGAAGGAACAAAGGAGACAACAACAACACCCCTCCACCCAGCACCTAGTCAGATGAGATCATGCAAGGGTCCGTAGGCAAGAGTGAGTTGGGGAGGACAGGAGAAAGTCTAAAATCTTAAAAAGAATTAGATCCAGATAGGATAAAAAAAAAAAAAAGAACAGAGGTTAAGATTGTGTATGTCTCTGTGTATTCAGAAAAGGATATGAGAATCCAGAACAATCAAGTGTAGGGTGATAAACGACAAAACTGTAAATAAAGTAGAATTGGTTAGAGATTAAAATAGAACAGAAAACAAAAGTATGAATTCCTAGGAACAACAAACCAAATCCAAAGACATCTTTTTTTTTAAGGGAATTGTTTGGCCTTCTCTTTGTTTCTGTTACCATCCCCCAAATCAGACCTGCAACAATACAAATCTTTTCTTAAGCAAAAAAGTCATTAAATGACAACCAGTAACCAGGATTTTATGACTAAACAAACAAGCAAACAAACAAAAAAGAATACTCTTCTGTATATTGCCTACCTGTCACACTGACAATCCACAAGCCAACTCAGACTGCCTCAGGCCCTCCCTTTGCTAGATATCAGGGGTTTTAAAAAACAAAACAGAATAAAAAGAATAACTAAGCCAAAGTCAATGGATAGAGACTGATAAAGAGCAGGTTTTTCTATCACCACAGCCTCTGTTCAATGCTCTGGCATCTCTAAGAAGCTGGAGAAATCTGGATAATCAAAGCAGAGGAACACTTTCTTCAGGAGCCCTCTATTTTTGTAGAAATAGGTAAAACATATACCCCAAAATTTTCATAGGCTGTGCATTTCTGTTGCTGTGTTATGCCAAGTCTCTGGTTCTTTATATCTCTTTATCCTTTACATAAATGAGTATTTCGGCTATGTTCATAAAGATATATATTTTTTCTTCAGAATTTCTTGTGATCTGCATAAACTTCTCCAATATTTTCTTGGGGACTCAGGCAGAAAATGTTGCATTTGTAGCAGACCAGAACCATCTATTATTGACATTGTTACTGTTATATTGCTATCCTTCCTTCCTTCCTTCCTTCCTTCCTTCCTTCCTTCCTTCCTTCCTTCCTTCCTTCCTTTCTTTTTTTTAATTAATTTGTAAGCTGCTATATAACCATGAAGGGCAGCATTTTTCTTTTCACAATGGATGTCTGCATTCTAAAATTTAAATTTCAAGAGGGATTTTTTTTTCTTTAATAAAGTTTGATTTTGTTCATCTCCCATGAGATTGGCCCATTTCCCAAGGAAGGAAAGGAAGGGTTGAATCCCCATGCCTATAGATGGAAGCAACATTGACATTATCTAATACAAATTTTTGTATTTTGACCTTTTAATCACCAGAAATGCAGCACAAGATATGGTACCCTGGGGTTAAATGATGTACACTGGGTTAGGTACCCCATGGAGGCAGCAGAAACTATCAAACTGATCCCCCAAAGCAGGAGGCAGGGCCAGGGTAAGACTTCTGCAGGGCTTCTGGAAAACATGGTTTGGGATTTCTACCTTTCATTCCTGCAGATATCAGCAATTCCATTACAAATACAAAAAAATAAAAAGCCTTATATTTTCTGTTACATAGAATTTTTAAAATCTCACCTATGCTATATACCTATTCAAAATCCATGACACCCATCACATGATTTTGTTTTTCTTGAAAATCCTGGTTATCAGTTAAACAAATGGTGTACTCATGGTATTTTTCCCCAGTGTTGGTTGGTTTCAATGAATGATGAGATGTCCAAAAATCCCCCCAAATAGTGAATTTTAAAGGGGAGGGGCATATGAATTGTACCCATTAAAAGTAAAAGGGCAAAAAACATGCAAGTAAGTTGAATGTGATAGTAACAGGTACTTCAGAAGTGTATGTGGTAAAACAAGCAGAGATAGGGTCAAGAATAAATGGGTGTAAATTAATATGGACTGAATGCAAATTATACTCAGGTGGTTTGATCACAGAAAGGGAGAAAGTGAATAAGGATTGAATTGCAAAATAAACATGAAAGAAATACGAATGGGTTGGGGGAATACTAAGAAAGTTATGACTGATAAGCTGATAAGATCCAGAAAAAGAGAGAGGTCAGAAGTTTAAAGAAAAAAAAATTGTGTTGAGAAGTAGATTATGGATCTAATGGATTGTGAGGACAGAAAAATATAGAGAAATATAGCAATAGTGTTGGTGTAAATGAGATTTAGTTAGATTTCCTTTCCTTTTCTCTTTTCTCCTGCTCCCATTCCTTTTGCTTACTACACTTTTTCTGAATTTTGCATAACATTGCTTCCCCCAGAAAGGAACATGATACCTTTGTATGCACAAATGAATTTTCACTTCCAAATGAAGAGAAAGAAAAATCTGGTTTTAAAAAAGAAAATCTGATACTAGATAGATCTTTTTAAACTCTGTGGAAAACCTCAGAGGCTAGTTCCTTCGAAATCTGAGATTGGAAAGGGCCAAAATAATGTATGCCAAAGGTATTTCAGGAGACGTGGTGGATTTGGTGTCCAGGAGACAAGGTGGCTTGCTTTCTCTGTAAAAGTATTTGTTCCAGGAAGCTGTTAGATTTAAAGCTCTTGGAACTCTAAACCAGCTGCTAATCTACATCAAGCTGTTGCTGGGGTAGATTCATTTCTTCCTTTTTATTAAAAAAAAATTGAGAATAAAAAAGATAAAGCCACTCCTTTCTTCCTGCTCTTCCCAAGATTCCGGTCCCTGGTACTTCTTTGATTGTTGCAGGGATTGTATCATCAGAAGACTCAGAAAAATGAGTTTGATTCCTTTGTGCTAATTAAAGATAACACAATTTCCTTTGTAATTTTTTTTCCTGACACTTGCTTGTTCACTGCATGGGCTGATTTGGATAGCAAAGGCTTAGCTTTATTGAAAGATGGTTAAGCTGCTGAATGGAAAGCACTGCCAAGCAGCTGGGGACTAGAATAGATGAATATGACTCTTATCTCCTGGATCTTGCTATTTTGTTCAAGTGCTGGATTATGATGAAAAATGAACTTTCTTCCTTTGCCTTGATATTTTAGAAGGGAAAAAAGCATGATCTTTTTCCATAGTCCCCAAGAAACTGTTTCTGTTGCTCTCAATGTGATCTGTTTTTTTGAGACTGAAACGAAAGGGTTTTCCATAGAATCAGAAGTTAGGTGACTTCAATTATGCTTGCTTTCTCTGTAAAAGTATTTGTTAGGCATGGTTCACTAAATTGCTTTTTTGGCCTACCACCAAACTTGTGCCGTTAAGTTGGCTGGAGTGACAGTAATATAGGCCATGGCCTTACAGAAGAGGATGTTGTAACAGAACTAGCCATAGTAGTCATCATATGTCATTCCAAATGGGCACAAATTGTCCAGTCATATTTCTATCTGTTCTGTCAAGAGGAAAGCTGAACTACACCGCTACAATCCAGTTGCAGGCACTTACATGAAATCCCATTCTGAACCACTCAAAAATGTCTTATTTTAAGCCATCTAGTGTAATACTACATAAATACTATAGTACCTACAGGAAATTGAATTTACAACATCAGATGGAATGACTTCTTCATGATGAATATGTGTAACTACATTTTTGTTCTTCTACAATAGCCTTTCTGACGTTCTTCGCATATGTTGGGCTACAACTATTATCATTCCAAGCCATCATACTAATGCTTGTGCTGTATGGAGATGGCAGAAATTATAGCTCAAGCCTTTGAAGGCCATCAGATTGGAAACAACTATTCTATCATACTATAAAAACATTTCATCCACTCCAATTTTAGGTTCATAAGACATCAAGAAGAATATCTGATAAGTGAGATATGTTAAGACAATTCATCTAATTTGAATTTCCCAGGGCAATACATGAATCACATATTTCCTTTGGACTGTGCATTTCTTCATACTGCATACAAAAATATGTACACTTAAGAAAAATGCTTATACAGCACTCTACCAAGGGAAATTAAGTGCAAGAAGAAATAACTTTACTGTTTTGTATATTTGCCTCTTGAATATCAATTTAATATTACCACCTTCTCAGTTTCTATAAAGGAAGAAGTTGCAGGCACTGCTCCATCTCAAAAGCTTCAACCTCAATAGTGGAGAGAAGAACACAGATCTCTATAAACCTTCTTACTGATTGGAATTAAGCTTGGGACTGGAACACCTATTCTGTGGCGTGCTCTTCCTTTTCTCTTGCATCTGCTGTGCACAGCCAAAGGACATGCTTATGGCCTGCTACTAATTTAAGCTCATTTCTTTGGTTCATTTCACTAATTTGTTGCAAGGAGAAAAATTAAGGAAAACAAATGAAAACAAAATGTCTTCAGCTTGGGCTGAGAATAAAAGTGTGATGAGGTAGAGACCGCATGGAATCAGCTCAGTGTCCAGTATTGAATGGCAGATGGTTAGTTAGGGTTTGATTAGTTCTGGTTGAATGGTTCTACTGAATGATGCTCATCTCCTTCATTATTCTTGTGGCCTTCCATCAGGCAGCAAAATCTTATAAGCCAATAGGTCAGTTGTAGCCCAGCAGAGATATTATGGCCTGCTACAAAAATATGGGTGGGCCTATTATCTAGAATAGGCAAGATTCATAGTTTAGGGTGCTCTTGCTTTGCTTCTACTGTTGGACCATTTGCAGATCTAGATCCCTGGCAAATCTGTAGGCATCCTTTAGAAGAGACCTGACGTATCATCTTACAATTCCTTTCTCTCTCACAAGCTCATATGCGCACGTGCACCAACATGCACACTTCTAAATTGAATCCAGATTTACTCAGAAGCTGATGACTGGTGGTGGATTTCAGTGTGGCAGATCACCATGAGTACAGGTTTGTTTTATAGTGATGGCGAGGGCATGCAAGGGAGAAGAATAAAAATCACTGTACTTTACAGTAGTACGATAACAAAGATAAGATGGTCATTCTGGCTGTGGATAAAAAAATGCTTTTCTTTTTTCCCTGCATTATTATCACCAGATGGCGCTGTTATATAGCAGCATTTATCATTCTTTATGATGTTCCTTTATGTTCTTAAAACATCATAAACATGGCCAGTTCAGCTCTATCAGTTTCGCTATAGCTGGAAACCCACTGGAATTTTTACTTCTCAGGGCAAGGACTGTTTGTCATATCGTGCAGCAGCTGAATACTTGGTCTCAGATGGCAACAGAGATACTGAGAGAGCTGCTAACCTGGGTAGGTTTTACGTTGACTTAGATTTGTTTATGCGGCACCACATCACAGTTATAAGGTCTGCTGCTGGTTTTCTCTGTCACAAATCTGATGGTAACTATGGACGTGTTCATTTTTTTTCTTGGTAGACTGAAGTCGCTCTAATAGACTGAACTTCTGATCTCAACTTCCTCTCCAGAGCTTGTTTAATTTTGAAAAAGCAAGGTTCCTGGTTTCCAAATTATGTACTGATGTTTTCTTTCCTGCTATTGAGATTAACAAGAACAAATTTGGCTTCTGATTCATATCTTCAGTTCTGCCATTCCCATGTTCAACATGGAAACCTCTGGAGGTTCTCACTGATGCATGGTTTATGTTGAATCACAATCAATCACAGTTTGTCTTCTTAGCTTTCATAATATTATAATAAACCTCAGATCAGCTTACAAACCTTGGTCTCTCATAATATTTGTCTTCACCACAAAGCAAACTTTAAAGATAGCTGTTTGTACTATTTGGCATGACGGTACCATTAAAGCCATCAAGTAAATTGACCCCGTGCTGAGAGGCCTGAATAGACAGAATCCATTTTCTGTTTTCCACATAAACACCCCTCCCGTAACCTTTTATACAATGACATAATTAGAAAAGTTACTTGGTGCCTTTATCATTCATTGTCATTAAACGTTATGATCGGTCACAGATCAGACTTCATAAAAGAAAGCACAATATATAATACAAACTAGAGTATAACCTGCATAGTAAAAAGGCCTGTAATCATGCTTAGCTTCCTTTGCTGTCCACAACACACAACTTCTGCAGGCTACAAATACAAACTTTGCAATATCAAGAGTTATCATTCAATGACAGGGTTATTAGGGAAGGAGATTTAGCTGCCAAATAATTTTCTAATTTGCTGGCAGATCCATGACATCAGAGAGGGAATATTTTGCCTGACTGAGCAAAGCAACAGCCAGCTTTTCAAAGGGGATGTGAGGTGAGGGCTCAGAAGAAGGAGGAAAGGAGCCCCCGCTTAACAATACCCAGTCAACAGCCCAGGTGGAATTTATTTAACTAGATAAGCTAGGATGTCTGTATCAATTTTATTTGGAATTCTGTGTGTATAACTATTGCCTTTCCTTGCTTTCCTTAATAAACTCTTTTTTTTTTTTTTATTTAGATATTTGGCTTCATTTGTTTAAAAAGGGAATCTCTCATTAAAAACTTCCCAAATGCAAACCTACATATTTGTACAACTACCGTATATACTTGCATATAACCCCATCTGCAGATAAGCCGACTCTCAAATTTTTAACCAAAATATCATGAAAAATGCACCACCCCTGAATAAGACAACCTGCATTTTTCATGGTATTTTGGTTAAAAATTCAAGGGTTGGCTTATCTGCTGATGGAGTTATATGAGAGTATATATGGGAAATATGGGTACTTTAAAAAAGTATTACTGCATATACTCACATATATGCCCATCCACAGATAAGCCAAAGCGAATTTTGGCACCTAGAATTCTCAGCTTATCCACAAGTATATATGGTACCTTGTCTATTTCAGGATTGGCATGAGGTTTTTGAAATTCAATATTGTGGCTTTGGGACAAGAATATCCAAAGCACTTTCCTTGTTATTTTTCCAACAGCTGGGCTGAGAGAAGCCCATGGAGAAAGGGCTAAAAATTCTCAAGGCAGACAAACTAGGCTGCATCAGGAGATTCTGTCTGCCTGATGTCAACCTATTATAATTAGCTTTTCTTGAGAAACCCTTAGAAGAAGTGTTCTATTCTTGGGGAGTTAAATATAGAAAATTAAAGACAAGTAGGCATGTCGGCAAACTTTGACCTGGAGGACATATAATCAAAATATAAGATTGATAGAAGAAATAGATTCAGTATGCTATGGTAGTCAAAGAATGATGGTGGATGAAAGCCTTGGACAATAAAAAGAATGTATGATGATTGAATGTAGACTTCAAGAAAAAAGAAAATAGAAAAAAAAAAAAAGGTAAGACAAAGCAAGAGTTGAGGCTGGCAAAGCAGGAATCAGCAATTCCCAGAACAGAGATGGCCACTAGGTAGACATACAATAATTGCTCATCTTCAAGGCCACCAAGTGCTGCTCTACATATCTGGCAATTTGGAATAATGGAGGAAGTAGACTCAGATATAAACCCCTGAGAGTAGAAATGTCCTTCCCATCTTTGCACTTGTAGTGGTCAATCAACTGTTGCATATGGCTCCATTCTTGTCTGCCAAAATGCTTTTAATCTAGCCAAGTCCTCTCTGTCTTCTGCCAAGTCAAGCTAAGAAATGTAGCTAAGCTGTGATGTGTCAGAAGTTCTGTGATTTATTACTGAGTCCAGAATGGGAAACCTGACAATAAAGAATGTCAAATAAATAAAGGATATCATCAACCACAACAAAGGAAAATAAGATGTGTTTTAAAAAAATCAGAAAAATTATAAGTACATTTAAAATTAAAGTAGGATTTTGCAAGTTCAGTCATGGAAGAGACCTAATAAGGTTAATGAGGCCAAAGGAAACAGGAAAGGACATTCTCAACTCCTTGAAGAGATTCTAGAAACATTGACAGAGTCTAAATATATTCAGGAACTGACTCTTCTAAATAGTAAAATACAATAGGCAATGGAACAGCTGTCAAACAGGAAAACTCCAGGTACTCAATGAACTGTTTAAAGCTGCAGAAGAGATGGTTAAAGTTCAACTGGCTCTGTGTAAACATGTATAGGATAAGACTGTGGTTTTCTAGAACTCAGAAAAGAACTAGTATAAACCTATAACAAAAAAGGAAGATAGAAGAAAACATGCATGTTACTGAATCATTGCCTAATTCTTCATGGAATCAAAACTTTGCTTAAGATCCTATATTGTGATGGAATGGAATTATAAAGGCCAGACTCAGGGAGAAAAACGTTTCCTTTCATCTCCTGACGTGCAAGGAAGAGATAAGAGGATGAGCCTGGCACCTCCCTGAGGAATTCACAATGTTGTGGCTGGCATTACTTGGGAACTGGGGTTTCAGTCTGGGAAGATTCTTGCTAGAGGTTGTAGCTAATAAACATTGCTGGACTGAATTTACATGGTCTCTTGGAGTTCCTTGGGCTAGGCCTGACATATATGGAAGAATAGAGCCATACGTGAAGATAAAAAATGCCAGATAAGCAAGCAGATTTCAGAAAAATCAGAGATTAGATAACAATAGATAAATAATGAAAACAGCAAGATAATTTCCTTTGCTGTACTGATTATAGCAAGAGCATTGATTATATTGAATATTGCAGAGTAAGGAACGTATGAGCTAATGATGAACCAGAGCATCAGATTATTTTTGTACATAATGTTTGTAATGAATGAGAAGCTACAGTAAGAACTGAACTGGGAGAACAAGAGTGGTTCAGAATCAAAAAGAGAGTGAAACAATGATGCCTATTTTTCCATATCTTTTTAAATTGTACAGCAAATACATTGTAAAAAAAAAAAAAAAAGCAAAATTGGAAGAAATGATAGCTGGAATCAAAATAGGAGGCCAATATTTTATTTATTTATTTATTTATTTATACCTTCAAGTCAGTGTTGACTCCTGGTGACTGACTGGACAAGTCCCTTCAGTTTTCTTGGCAAGGTTTTCTGGAAGTGTATTGTCACTGCCTGCTTCCTAGGGTGTGAGAGAGTGACTGGCCCAAGGACACCCAGCTGGCTTCACGACTAAAGGCGGGACTAAAACTCAGGGTCTTCCAGTTCCTAGCCTGATGCCTTAACCACTACACCAGACTAGCTCTCTATATGATTTATTAGCCCAAATCAAATACTTAGAAATATTCATAACAGAAGTAAAAATGGAAAATGAATAACATAGGTTAATATTAGAGATTAAGAAGACCATTAAGAATTAGCAGTTTTCTATAGAAATCTGAAAGCACACCAAGGATGACCCACATTCCTTTCACAGGGAAAGAAGAATTTTGAGGAGACCGGACAACAGATTTTGGCCCAGCATTACTGCTCACAATAGATAAGGGTGCTTGAGAAAAGGTTGGGAGAGATCCTGAACTTAATATGCTCCCAATAAACCTCAATGTATCAAGCTCCAGATTGTTTCAAAGGGGCCTCGGAAATATCTGAACTCCTTTGTTGTTGATTTGACTTTTGATTATTATGCATTTCGTTGCCAAGCCCAGTTCTCAGTCAAGCCAGAGAGGTCATCCATCATTATGAAGCCAACCTTCCCTGGCAATCCTACCTTCTTTTTGGCAGCTACTGCAATATTGGGAGATGGCAGCTGGAAAGGAGAAAAGAGGAGGGAGGGAAACTAATCACGAGAACACAGAACACTCAATAATGTGTCACTGAAAATATGGAGATGCTTCCTGAAT
This sequence comes from Python bivittatus, assembly GCF_059951505.1. NCBI lineage: Eukaryota > Metazoa > Chordata > Lepidosauria > Squamata > Pythonidae > Python > Python bivittatus. The sequence goes on along the minus strand of NW_028277035.1, from coordinate 38,224,194 downwards.
AAAGCAGATTAGCCAGCAAAAATAACTATTTTGGGAAACTATAAGGTCACTCTTTAACATAAAGTGAATGTTTCTGTCACATGTAGATATATACCTTTGTCCTCTGAAAATCAGTTTTATTCTTTGACATAGAATTAGGAAGCAGCACATATTTTCTAATCAATTTTCTTTACACTATACTTCCCCCATACTCTTTTACCCCTTATATTCTATTTCTTTTAAATGAACTTTTGCATCAGGAGAAGACAGACTGCCTAACACTTCATTCACACCACCACAGTGAGGAAACAATAGAGTACATTAGGGATTTACAGATTATTTTTTTAAAGAAAAAAGATTTTTTTTTAATTGCTATGTCCCCAACTAAGAATGGTTTTGCCCATTGTGAAATCTATCAAGCCTTCAAGAAAGCTGATTATCAACTATGACAATGGAAGAGAGCATAATGTATTTTAATAGTTTTTTTCTCCCAATTCTTGTATTATTTCAGTTTAATCCATAGTTTCTTACATTTTTTTTAAACTTAACTGCCCAAATGTCTGTATTCTTAATACAGTAAAAGTAAATTTTTCTTGAACTTGTTGACTACGTGGACATGTCCATGGTGGATTTTTGTGGTAAGAATACAGACGTGGTTTGCCATTGTCTTCTTCCAGTATGTATGTATGTATGTATGTATGTATGTATGTATGTATGTATACATGTATGTATTTCTTCCCAGTGTAGCATACAGTCCTGTGATTTCCAGTGCAAGCTTGCTCTTCCATCCAAATTTCTTCAAGATCAGTCAACACTGGCTTGCTGCTGCCATCTGCAGTGAAAATTTATTGTATGCTTATTAAACATAGTGCCTAATATTCCATCATATCTTAATTTTTCTTCAAACGTTTCACATTTTTCTTGATGCAGGTGATAAGTGTTCAGTGTTGGCTGTTTACACAGTCTTAAAGCCAAAAAAAGTATGAAAATGTGTCTCTGAGTAAACCACTTTTGAATGAAGACATCTCATAATGACTTGAACAAATAGCTAAACAACCCAAATTGTCCCCATCTCACCCAAAAAATTGAATCCCTGGCTAGGTTTCAAAAGTGATATACTGCTTTAGACAGAAAAATGGAACTGCAAACATTTCCCTAGATTTTGCATATCTATATTTGGTTCTGTGCTCTGATCCTGCTGTAGTATAATATACACAGAAGCCTTTAAAAGACAAATAAAAACATAATCAGTCATTTAATGGATATAAAGTGAGTTTCAGCATTAATTTATCACATTTTGCAATGTATCAGAACAAATAAGTTGTTTGCATAATACTTTGGAGACTGTGACACTGAAGGTTAATAACAAGATGACACAAAGGATTTCTGGCCTGGATGAATTCCAGTGAAATAGAAAACTTCATTGTCAAGAGTCACTGCTAAATAAATTGGAAACTAGTGAGTGATTCTTCATTGAGGAAAAATATATTGAATACAATAGATTTCAAGAAAAGAATCTAATGAAGTAGAACATTTTTTTAAATTTTACCTACTTAAGTTTATAGGTTACTTCAGTTGCAAAAGCTTCGAAACAATGTACATTTCAGTATAATGAAAGGATTAAAAAAAGTATAGTATGAATGCAGAGTAATAGGCCTTAGTGACTTTTCTAAATACCAAAAGGATAGATGCTGATCTATTCTTGGGTGGAGAGCTGTTCCAAAGGAGAGAGGCATCAAGAGAAAGGCCCTCCTTCATTGACCCTGGTGATAACACTTGAGAAAGGTCTCAAAGAATGTCCTCCCTACTAGATCAAAACAAAGCAAGTCACCAGATCCAGACAGCACATAACCAAAAGTTACTAGAAAACTCAAGATATACATCTTTATTTTCTAACAAAAACATACGGTTTCACTTAGACCTCTTATCAGAAGACTGAGCATAGCTGACATTTTTAAAAAGAGCTAGAAGGACTTCTTAGGATGATCTGTTCTTGGTAAATGGCCAGAAGATAATATTAAAGGACATTTACAGAATTACAAGAATTGCTGTAGCTTATTCAAACAGAAGTCATACTAGAGCAAACTTTTGATGTTCTTTGATAAAAATAATAAACATGTGGACAGGGATAAACTGGTTGGTGTTATATACAGTACTTAAATTTCACAAAGGTTTTTGAGTGATAAGATTTTATTATGAAGTGCTAACCATTTTTTAACAAAAATGAACAGCTATACATTCTGACATGAAGTGAATAATAAAGTTTGTCAGTGATCTTCACTGGATCTGGAGAGTTGGTTAAGTATCAAAAAAATTATCTGATGTTATCAGTGAAATGTGAAGTCACCAACTTTCCAGATAGCATCAAATATTCAGGTTGAAGAAATAGTACTGACAACCGAACATTTGGATGAAGATGGTACAGATTCATGAATTAGAAATCCATCAATGGCTTTAGTCTTAATACCTTAATCACTAGACTTTGGCAGGCAAAACATTCCCATCCCTTAAGGCACACACCCTTGAAAATTGGCTCAAAATTAGCCCATTTGGGGAATAGGGTAAAGGAAGTTTCTGGGTTGCAACTGCTATCATGCCCAATGTTAACTTCCACAACTTCAGAAAGGTCCAAAATCATATTTCTCAAATTCTTCCAAATTTCAGCAGCATGATTTCAGGGTATTGGGGATCTGCAAATGGGGTTCTAATGGAATTTGGCCTAATGGAACTTTGATATTCAGAGGCTGTGCATCTCTAAATAACTGTACTTGAACACAGGAAAAAGGGTTGTGACATTCATGCTATGTTCAAGGAGCTTCAGGGAGCATTTAAGAGGCTATTGTGGAGAACAGAACAGAAGCCTGGAAAGGATGGATATTTCTTTCAGTGAAGATCTAAGTATTTTGAATGCAATAGCTTACTTGCACAATTTTTTTTAAAAAATCCTGTACTGAATAAAGTAGCCACCATGTATATAGGAGTGAAGTACTGAAAAATCTAGTGTTGTTCATGCATGTGTAACTTACCCACCAGTTAAGGCAAGTGATGCAAGGAAGAATGATTGCCACTGAAGAAATGTATCACCAATTAGGGAAGCAGAACTGGAGACCACTGCAAAAATGAACTACTAAAGGCTTGGATTGAAATCTAAAACATGAAGCATCTATGGCATTTTTTTTCCAATACTCTTCTTTCCTCACAGCATTGTTCACACAATGTCCATCCTTCAACCCCCACCTCCAAATTCATATGCACACCCAAAGAATATTAAGCATATTCTTTATTTGAGAGATTCTGTGAGAAAATCGACAGCATCTTGATAACATGGATTCTACAGTCAGGCAAGTACACTGATGGCTTGGTGAACCCTCCTGCAATGCACATGATGTCCTTGGTTTATAATAGCATCCGAAGAGTCGGTACTTCCTTCCTTCCCCCACCGTCAGTCCCCAAAATTACATCTCAGAACTCAATAAATAAAAACATGATGGGGGAAAAAAGGGAATATAAAACAGTAATTGATGCTAAAACCTGTGCTGGGTGGGGGAGGATGAGGCAAGCAATGCAATTGGTGGAAGGAAGGAAGGAAGGAAGGAAGGAAGGAAGGAAGGAAGGAAGGAAGGAAGGAAGGAAGGAAGGAAGGAAGGAAGGAAGGAAGGAAGGAAGGAAGGAAGGAAGGAAAAGACCCCATGCAGTCTCAGACCTCATCCTCCTGCTTCGGCACAAATGACTGACAACGCATTGAACAAGGGGCGACGGTCATCAGTCCTCACATCCTTTGTCACTGGATTCCCTCCCTCCTTTTCTCGAGGAAGAAAAAAAGAAACACGCATTCCCAATGCTGCACTGGAGTGGTTGATATGAAACCAAACACACCGCAGCGTGGCACTCAATCTGCAACCGACAGCCAGGGGCTGGCCAAGCGTGACGCCATGGCTCGTTTTTCACTCTGACACTACCGCAAGCTTCAAAGCCTTCTTGACTTGCAAGCTGATTGGAATATTGAGTACAATGCTGCAGCGCAAAGCCTGGTGACTACCATGACACAAACAGCTGCCCACTCTCCCTCTCTCCCCCCACCCACTTTATGCACAAAAATGGAAAGGGGACAGAAGGAGGGGGGGTTAAAAGGTCCACATGCCTCCAGAGAAGATTTGGCTTTCACTGTTTTTCTGTATCTCCAAAGACCAAGTCACCTCTGCGTCCCTTTTGGTATGTATGTTTTCGCTATGGCAGTATAACCCTGGTCATACGTTGCATTGACAGCAATGTCGCTGGGCCATCTCCATCCCTTTACAATGCAAATAAATTTCCTGGAGAGAGCAGTAACTTATCATTTGCTGTCATGTGGCAACCCCCAACTTCGGAGGGGAGGGGGCGGTCTGCGTGATGAAAATCAAAACCCTTCATTACGGTGGTGCGCCTCTCTTTTTCCCTGCAATGAATCCTATGCTCCCTGTGGAGTCTCAGTCACAGAGATGAGGTGGGATGACATTGTAAAATGCGTTTGTCAAATAAGAGGCAATCTCAGGATGATGAGGGGCCGGGGGAGTAAAACACCCTGCTCGGCATTGGGTCATTAAAAATTGCTAGGATAGAATCCCAGGGAATGTAATTTGGTTAATAACCACTAATTGCATTGCAAGCATGTACCTTCCCCAGACAGATGTCAGAGTGCTTTTTTGCTTGTACTAGAGAAGCTCGGCTGTGGCATAACAGCTGCCTTTACTCCCAACCCAAACTCTGAACGCTAGCAAGGTGAGTGATGTTCTCAGCCTCATTCTGTTCACCCAGGACCTCTTTGCCATCAGCAATATCACACACTGTCCCACCTTTAACTTTTCCAGACCAACTTCCAGCCAGCCCAGTCCACTGCATTCTTGCCTGCATTGTACCTGCAGTGAAGCAGTGAGTCATCACAAATATCTCTTAATCAACCGAATCTGTACCCATCCAAAATTTGAGAAGTAACAAGAAGGTAGTGTAACTGGTGTCTTTGGAGAATCCCCTCTATATGTTTTCCTCCATAGAGCTGCTAACTATAATCACATTCTGTGTCTCAGGGAGCAAAAATCTGAACTGCACCCCGATCAATGCCCTTAAAACCATCCCAATGTATAACAAGTCCGCAGGTTGCATCATTTCAGAATGCAAGTGGAGGGGCTGTATATTGGATGGCTCCCTCATGGAGGGGAAAAAAAAAAAAAAAAGAAAGATAAGCCCCTGAGACCATCACTGGATAAAAGGACTCCTTGAAAAAATTACCACATTTTCATTGATGAACTCAGCAAAGGCAGAAAATTAAGATTTATGCAAGAGTGAAACAATAACCCAAGCAGAACAAACAATACCTGACAATATTTTAAAATAAACTGTAAATATGTTTTAAATAATCTCGGATTTTGCTTGTGTTCTTCTCTTGGGTTTGTCCCATAAACCAGAGTTCTTCAACCTTGGCAACTTTAAGACGGGTGGACTTCAGCTCCCAGGATTCCCCAGCCAGCTTTGTTGGCTGGGGAATCCTGGGAGTTGAAGTCCACCCGTCTTAAAGTTGCCAAGGTTGAAGAACCCTGACATAAACCATTTTCCTTAACCTTTAAGGGCTGGAAGTGTTAACAAAGTTCTCTTAATACAGTCCAAAGTGACGGAGCAGTGGGCAGGGATGAACAGCACAATCAATACACAACACAAATTATGAACCCACTGTGATGGTGGATTATTTTATTTTTCAGAGTCCAATTTAAATAACAGATGATACTGCAGGAAAAGAGAGTTTTAATAGATGTTTATTTTTCATCTAAAATCCAGATTCCAGTAGTAATGTATGGCTGTATGGCTGTGAGAGCTGGACCATAAAGAAGGCTGAGCGCCGAAGAATTGATGCCTTTGAACTGTGGTGCTGGAGAAGACTCTTGAGAGTCCCCTGGACTGCTAGGAGGTCAAACCAGTCAATCTTAAAGGAAATCAACCCTGATTGCTCATTGGAAGGATCGATAATGAAGCTCAAGCTCAGATATTTTGGTCACCTAATGCGAAGAGAGATCTCTTTGGAGAAGACCCTGATGCTGGGAAAGACTGAAGGCAAAAGGAGAAGAGGACGGCAGAGGATGAGATGGTTAGATAGCATCACTGAAGCAATGAGCATGAAACTGAGCAAACTCAGGGAGGCAGTGAAGGACAGAAATGCCTGGGCCAATATGGTTCATGGGGTCACGAAGAGTCGGACACGACTTAACGACTAAACAACAACAACAACAACAAAATCCAGATTGTAGGTAAAGGTGGTTTTGGTAAGCGGTGGAATATTTAGTTCTTGTCTTACTCTCCTGCTCTATGATTAGTAGAATCTAGGGTTGGTTCATAGGGAACTGCTTCTGTAGGTCACACATATAACACCTCACTACTTTTTCATGTGGCTTTATGTGGCATACTTTTTCTTTGTGTATATATATGAGTTTCTGGTTTGGCTTTTATTTTATTTTTACTAATACTGTGCTTATTTCATGTGCTTATTTCATGCTTATTTCATGTTTATAAATGCTACAACTATATCTACAAGTATCAGTTGAGTGATCAACAAAAGTTCTTAAATCTTATTATCAAATTAATTTTCTATTTGATTGACAGTTGATTCGCACTGACCACAGAATTTGGCTGGGGGCTCAAATCTCAACTCAGTTTGTGATTCAAAAACCATGATTCAGTTTAGATCATGATGAAGACAGCTCAATCTGACTCAGAGTACAACCGCACCATCAATTTTAGAAACAAACTTTAGAAACAAAGCTTTAGCCTTTCCACTATGGGAAATTCACAAATTGCAGTAAAGTTTGATTTTAAAACGTAATATGAAGAACAATCAGATATGTAACTCCCTTCCGAGGGTAGAAAGCCAATCAAAATTTGGCTCCCTTCATTAAATGAAAGGGTTTTAGTGCTAGGATCTTTCAAATGTTGATTATTTATTTATTTAATTGTTTCAGGTAACCACCTAACCTTCTTACTTTTTTACAGAATCACATGATGTTTAGGAGGATATCTGACCCTACTGTGAAATCAAGCCTGATAGATATTTGTGGTGGGGGAGGGGCATGAAGCAATGTATTCTCTGGAAGCAGTAACAAATTTTCATTAGCACTGGGCAATGGGTAATGTCTGTGAAGGCCACAGATATTGGACAGTTCCCATTTGGGCATCCACCTGCCAAATTACAAACGTATCGGTGTACTATTCTTTGCATCAAGCAACACTAAGTCGATTAGCAGAAAAAGGAAACGATAATAGATTTGCTTTTCTCCCATAGCTTGTACTATCTGCAAATACTATACAAAACCTCAAATGTAAGATAAAGCCAAAGTGACTCTTAGTCATAATGTTTATGCACTACCAAGCAACTAAGAATGTATAAAGAAGGTTGTGTGGGCTTCATGTGCGTAGAAAGAAAAAGATATTCTATCCTGGAAGTTGTGTGCTGGATACCAACTATATCTACTTCTCTGTGTGTCCAGGAATACATACGCTGACTTATCTCCCTGCTTTTCTGGTTGGCTCTCTTGAACTTCCCAAGAACGCTGTTTAAAAATTATTGCTTTGGTTGTGTTGTGTTTCTTTTCTTATGAATATATGAAGTTTGTCAAATTCCTAAACAATAGATTCTGTCTATTTATTTATTCAAAGACTCTTCTGCAATCAGCAACAGCCTGAATTAACTAGACTAGCTATTGCTTTGAACATGATATACCCAATGAAATGGGTGTGTGTGTGTGTGTGTGTGTACATTCCATGTGTACACACACACACGCACACACACATACATACGGAGACTTATTTTCCCGAAGCTCTGAATATATTATATATTGAAATTGACTTTTCCTCAAACTGAATATATTTATCCAATATCTTTTTTTTTAATAAAAGCTGTGCTGATTTTCATCCGTGTAATATCCAGTGCAAACCTTTCCCTTGCCTTCTCCCCATCTGCTATCATTCCTTCACTTCCATTCTCTTCCTCATTTTCAGTGCAGTCCTTGCTTACTTGCCAGCCCCCACTGCTAAGTTTGAACTAGACTATGAGCATTTAGAAAGCATACTTAATTATGAAAAATGCATACAACTGGAACTCGTGTTAGTGTACCTCTGACCTTTAATCTACAATACTCTGCACACTCACAATATGCAGGTACAGATTTCCACCTGAGTAAACATGCATAGGCTCAGGTAGCTGAAGAGCCTGAACATTTCAGAAGTCATTCTTTTATTCTCAAGTTCCTGATTAAGCAACAGCGGTTATTCTCCTTGGGCAAGGTTTCTTTGTAAGTTGCAGTAGATCAGTGTTGTCCAAACTTGGCTACTTTAAGATGAGTGGACTTCAACTCCCAGGATTCCCCAGCCAGCATGCCTGGCTGCGGAATTCTGGGAGTTGAAGTCCACTCATCTTAAAGTGGCCAAGTTTGGACAACACTGCAGTAGATGAATGCCAGTAAACTACCAGAAACTATCCCTGAAGTTTATTATAATCAGGACCATTATTGCTAAGCGTCTCTGTGTGATTTTTTTTAGGAAACTAGTGTAGCACTTAAAGCAATCAGAATATAGTATTGCTAGGCATTGTTATATAGCTTTGAACTTATAAATTATTTTAATTTCTCTGTAGAAAATGTTGAAACTGTCTATTAGGAAAGTAAGGTGAACATATTTTTAGAATTACAAAAATGTGAAAACACATTGGGAAGCAATTTGAGTTTCAGTAATCGTCATACCTATATTAAACTCTTGCACCATTATAAACACAGGAAGATGGTCTGCCATAATATTCCTTTTTTAAATGAAAATAAGTACTGAAAGATAGTTAAATAAATTACCCAAACCTGATAATACCTAGTTCAAAGAATCTTCTGGATCCATCTAGAATATCCTTTAAAAGATCCATTAAATAATAGTAGTCCCTGAATGTTATTGCCCTATTGAAGAAGTTGATTGTTTAGTTTTCAGTTGTAGAAGATGGTTTGTAAACATTATAGTTAATGCAATAAATGCCAGTTTGGATGTGGTTAAAAACAATACTCTGTTACTGTATTGTGAGGAAATTGTTAATATATTTTAACTGATTTATTGAAAGCTAACAAGATTTTTTTAAAAGGATGATTCTTGTTCAATACATAGACACAACCTCAGTTTTCTTGGTACCTCTATATAATTGATTTGCCATTGCTTTCTTCCATATATACACATTTTTAATTTCCCAGGCGATTTCCAATGTATATACTGGCCAGGCTCAATTCTGCTTAGCTTCCAAACTCAGCTAAGATCAGCCAGAAAATTATCAACAAGATATCAAGAGGACCCATTGCATTCTATATCAACAAAACATTAATTGCTTTCAACAGACCATTTTCTACCAGCATTGGTGTGCCTTAAAATGGTTACATTATTTTCTCCATGTTTCATGATCATTCTGCCAATATACACAAATGCATATACTTGTCCTAGTTGTTTGTTATTTATGTATCATTTTTAATTAGTTGTTCACTCCATTGTCACTATCAAACACAACTTCCTTGTTCTATGATTCATTAAATTTCAGGTCCATATCCTCATTTCACCATAGTGTTGACTGAACATGCTGCAAACCATTTGGCTTCTCAATCAACAACACAGCGTCATCTGCATACCACTGTACACAAAATTCACTCCCCCAACAAACATATCTCTAATATCACTACAAGCATTCTTTATACATTTACTCATAAATACATCAAACAATGGTGGTGTCACCACAGATTCTTACCTTTCTATTGGCTCAGTGCTGAATCATTTGCTAAGTATTCAATTTATTCTCATCCATGCTTTGGTTCCTTCATATACTGCTCCTATTGCATTCTGCAACCACCCCTCAATGCCATATTCTTTCAAAATTCTTCATAACTCCAGCTTCCAAAATTTGTTTATTGCCCCCTCTTGTACCCTTTCAATTAGAATTCTGCCCAACCAACTTCCCAGGCCCATTTAACAAACTAATCTTCCTCCATATTTTGTATTCACTGTTGTTTCCCTTCATATAAAGGAAGAGTTAAAGCATTCTTCCAATTGTCAGACATATATGAAGTCTTCAAACACATATTAAACAAATTGCACACCTGCCCCATAAGTAAACCATATCCATATTTTAACGTTTCTCTATTACTTCATCAACAACTGCATATCTATCATTTTTCACTATTCTCATAGTATATATGACTTCCTTTTCTTCTTTCCCCTCTCTTAGGTGCTAAAATTTATAGCATTCATTTCAATGTCACTGTCATTCCTGCACAGATTTCTGACTTCCAGGGAAGAAATGCTGAACTGAAGATGGCTCCATGAAAAGCAGAGCTGATGACCATGGCAGAACGAAGAGTTGGCGAGTAGATCAGCTCTTCATAATTCCTCTCCAGACAAGAAGAGGACTTGAGATTGCCCACAAGTGCTCCAGACAGTTGTTCCTCATGAGGAGACTTCCAGACATCAGTCTCCAGTAGATTTAGAGTTCTGGGAGACGAGGAATAACCATCTTCCTCAAACCATGGTCAGGACCTTCAAAAGGACACTGGGTTCACATATTTCCTTTTCTAACCATTTTTGGAAATTGCTTGTTAACTGTTTTTCAGCAGGAACCTTTGGATTGACAAGTTTTACAGCACTGGGTGAGTTCCCTTCAATCTTTAACAAAAGAAGTTTTAAATACAAGTTTAAGGACTTAATTGTTTTTTTCTGAAATAAACAGCAAAAGGGTGAGTGAAACTTTGATTTTAGAAAGTTACAAATGGACTAAGGGTCCAGATAAATTTGAAATAAATGGGAAATGCTTTTGTTCTGAATTCTTTAAAAAAAACATAGTAAGACTTTAAAAATTGGACACTAGAGGGAATTAGAAGGAACTAAAGATTACAGATTACAATTAAAGGAGAAGAACACTCAATGATTTGAAAGTGGATTTAAAAACTGACAGTCTACAAGAATGAGACGGAAAAAGATGTTACACTGGACATACAAAAGACACTGGCTGGTGTCTTAATAATTAAAAAGAATATACAAATAACAAATAACAAACCAAGAGAATGAGTTGGATAATTTTCCTATATTGGATTTACAAAAGAGACTTGTTAAAGCTTTAAAGAATTTTGTGAGAAGGGACGAAGAAAAAACGAAAAGAGCCAATATTCCAATTTTATCTGGACCCTTTGTCCATTTCTAACTTTCTAAGATCAAAATCTTATTTAGCTTTTTGCTGTTGATTTCAGATGTTTACATTCTTAAGCTTACGATTAAATTTTTCTTTCATTCGGGATTGAAGGCAAACTCATCCCGTATTTTCCAACTCATCATTCCAAAGGTCTCTAATAGTTTAAAAGTATTCAATGAGCAATTTCCAACAGTGGTTAGAAAGTGAGGTTTGCAAGCTTAGTGTCCTTTAAAAGTGTCCACAGTTGTGAGCAAGATGGCTAATCCTGTCATCTCCCGGTGCTTAAACCCACAGAAAACCACTGTTCTGTGGTCTCCTCTCCTTGTGGGGAACAGCTGTCCGGAGCACATGTGGATGATCTCTCATCCTCTACTTATCCGGAGAGGTTCCAAGGGACCGGTCTACTCGCTGGTCCTTTGGTCTTTGCCATGGCCATTGGCTCCACTTATGCAGAGCTCTCTGCAGTTCGCCATACCTGCCTTGGAAGTCCGCAACTGCACACTTTCAGTCAACAAGTTTTAAATCTGTCCCCAAATGATGTGTGATATCGATGGTTGCTTTCTATTATGTTACATCTATATTGTGGAATGCACCAAAGATACCATCTTTCTCCCTTTCTTTTTAATTTGACCCGAAAACTTCTTGCTTGTGCCATCAGAAATTTGAAAGCATTAAAGGGAGTGCAGTAGGGGAGGCAAAATATATGGTATACCAAAATGGGGGTGATTATTTCATAGAACAGCAGAAAGCTCCATTCCTAATCTCATTTTGTTAATATATTATCCATTCTGGTTATTAATGGAATTAATCCAGCTTCATGCCATTAGGTCTCAGTAAGCATTTTAAGTTATTTAAGAAGTGATTTTAGGTTGTGTCCCAAATGTTTATTGTGTCATAAAGATTCCTAAAAATATCAAATTTGCAATTACCTCCTATTTTACCACAAATGAAAGAAGACGTACTAAGATGGTCTAGAATATTTTTAAATGATTGAGGTAAGACATATATAATTAAGAAGTATTTATCTCCAAAGCTGATTACTATTTTAAGAGTAACTATTTTTTTTCTATTTACCTCTCTTCAAATTTATACTTTACCTGACAGAGGCCGATTTTTAGGGGTTTTTTTCTTTTTCTCGTAGAAATTATCATTGTGTTGTAAAAGTGTATTTATTTTCTACCCTTTCAAAAGGTTCTATCTCTGGACACTTATTTTAACTCTGATTAAAGATTAAAGGGACTAGGAATTTCAAAACACAAGTATCACTTGAAATTTGGTTTTCTTATCTTGGGCATCCCCTTCATGGATCACTGCCTTGTCGTGGCGAAGGGGCTTGTGTAACTCAGTGAAGCCATGAGCTATACCGTGCAGGGCCACCCAAGACGGACAGGTCATGACAGAGAGTTCTGACAAAATGTGGTCCACTGGAGAAGGAAATGGCAACCCACTCCAGTATCCTTGCCAAGAAAACCCCATGGACAATGTTAAAAGGCTAAAAGATATGACGCCGGAAGATGAGCCCCTCAGGTCGGAAGGTGTCCAATATGCTACTGGGGAAGAGCGGAGGGCAATTCCAAGTAGCTCCAGAAAGAGTGAAGCGGCTGGGCCAAAGCCGAAAGGACGTTCAGCTGTGGATGTATCTGGAAGCGAAAAGAAGGTCCGATGCTGTAAAGAACAATATTGTATAGGTACCTGGAATGTAAGATCTATGAACCAAGGCAAGCTGGATGTGGTCAAACATGAGATGACAAGATTGAACATCGACATCTTGGGAATCAGCGAACTGAAATGGACGTGAATGGGTGAATTTAATTCGGGTGACCATTATATCTACTACTGTGGGCAAGAAACCCTTAGAAGAAATGGAGTTGCATTCATAGTCAATAAGAGAGTGGGAAAGGCAGTAATGGGGTACAACCTCAAAAACGACAGAATGATCTCAGTGCGTATCCAAGGCAAACCATTCAATATCACAGTCATCCAAGTCTATGCCCCAACCACTGATGCTGAAGAAGCTGAAGTTGACCACTTCTATGAAGACCTACAACACCTTCTAGAACTAGCATCAAAAAAAGATGTCCTTTTCATCATAGGGGATTGGAATGCTAAAGTAGGAAGTCAAGGAGTAATCGGAATAACAGGCAAGTTTGGCCTTGGAGTACAAAATGAAGCAGGGCAAAGGCTAATAGAGTTCTGTCAAGAGAACAAGCTAGTCATAGCAAACACTCTTTTCCAACAACACAAGAGACGACGCTACACATGGACATCACCAGATGGTCAATACCGAAACCAGATTGATTATATACTTTGCAGCCAAAGATGGAGAAGCTCTATACAGACAGCAAAAACAAGACCAGGAGCTGACTGTGGCTCAGATCATGAGCTTCTTACTGCAAAATTTAGGCTTAAATTGAAGAATGTAGGGAAAACCACTAGACCACTCAGATATGACTTAGATCATATTCCTTGTGAGTACACAGTGAAGGTGATGAATAGATTTAGAGGATTAGATTTGGTAGACAGAGTGCCTGAAGAACTATGGACGGAGGTCCGTAACATTGTACAGGAGGCAGCAACTAAAACCATCCCAAAGAAAAAGAAATGCAAGTAAGCAAAATGGCTGTCTGATGAGGCTTTACAAATAGCTGTGGAAAGAAGGAATGCGAAAAGCAAGGGTGAAAGGGAAAGATATAAGCAACTGAATGCAGATTTCCAGAGAATAGCAAGGAGAGATAAGAAGGCCTTCTTAAATGCAAAGAAATTGAGGAAAACAATAGAATGGGGAAGACTAGAGATCTCTACAAGAAAATTGGAGATATGAAAGGAACGTTTAGTGCAAAGATGGGCATGATAAAGGACAAAAAAGGCAGGGACCTAACAGAAGCAGAAGAGATTAAGAAGAGGTGGCAAGAATACACAGAAGAACTATACAAGAAAGATCTTAATGTCCCTGATGTCCACGCTGGTGTGATCACTGACCTTGAGCCAGACATCCTAGAGAGTGAAGTCAAGTGGGCCTTAGGAAGCATTGCTAACAACAAAGCTAGTGGAGATGACAGTATTCCAGCTGAGTTATTTAAAATACTAAAAGACGATGGTGTTAAAGTGCTGCACTCAATATGCCAGCAAGTTTGGAAAACGCAACAGTGGCCACGGGATTGGAAAAGGTCAGTTTATGTTCCAATTCCAAAGAAGGGCAATGCCAAAGAATGCTCAAACTATCGCACAATTGCACTCATTTCACATGCTAGCAAGGTTATGCTCAAAATCCTACAAGCTAGGCTTCAGCAATACATGAACCGAGAACTACCGGATGTACAAGCTGGGTTTCGAAGAGGCAGAGGAACTAGAGATCAAATCGTCAACATTCGCTGGATCATGGAGAAAGCACGAGAGTTCCAGAAAAACATCTACTTCTGCTCCATTGACTATGCAAAAGCCTTTGATTGTGTGGATCACAACAAACTGTGGCAAATTCTTAAAGAGATGGGAGTACCAGACCACCTTACCTGTCTCCTGAGAAATCTGTATGCGGGCCAAGAAGCAACAGTTAGAACCAGTCATGGAACAACCTATTGGTTCAAAATAGGGAAAGGTGTACAACAAGGCTGTATACTGTCACCCTGCTTATTTAACCTATATGCAGAGTACATCATGAGAAATGCCAGGCTGGAAGAATCACAAGCCGGAATTAAGATTGCAGGGAGAATCATCAACAACCTCAGATATGCAGACAATACCACCCTAATGGCAGAAAGTGAAGAAGAACTAAAGAGCCTCTTGATGAGGGTGAAAGAGGAGAGTGTGAAAGCTGGCTTGAAACTCAACATTAAAAAAACTAAGATCATGGCATCTGAACCCATCAATTCCTGGCAAATAGAAGGGGTAGAAATGGAAGCAGTAACAGACTTCATTTATTTGGGCTCCAAGATCACCGCAGACGGAGACTGCAGCCATGAAATTAAAAGACGCTTGCTCCTTGGGAGGAAAGCTATGGCAAGCCTAGATAGCATAGAGTCCCCTGGACTCCTTGAGAGTCCCCTGGACTGCTAGGAGGTCAAACCAGTCAATCTTAAAGGAAATCAACCCTGATTTCTCATTGGAAGGATCGATAATGAAGCTCAAGCTCAGATACTTTGGTCACCTAATGCGAAGAGAGATCTCTTTGGAGAAGACCCTGATGCTGGGAAAGATTGAAGGCAAAAGGAGAAGAGGACAGCAGAGGATGAGATGGTTAGATAGCATCACTGAAGCAATGAGCATGAAACTGAGCAAACTCAGGGAGGCAGTGAAGGACAGGAAGGCCTGGCGCAATATGGTTCATGGGGTCATGAAGAGTCGGACACGACTTAACGACTAAACAACAACAAAATCTTGGGCATCTGAGGAAAATACTTCCCAAGAATTGTTTGCTGTCATCTTGCTGCTGAAGATGCAGTTCAAGAGTTGAAATGTTAACTTCTATGGTTTTCTCATTATCGTCTCTTCTTAACTGTTGACATCAGGAGAACAAACCACTGAGTGAAGCTTTTCCCACCTGGGAATAGAAACTGAAAATGGGGTCAAGGAGAGTTAATAACCTATTCAAAATCAATCTTTGCACAACTCTGGAAAAAGATGTGGCTGCTTTACAAAGATGCGGTTGCTTTAATAAGCTGCAGGCAGAAGCTTAGTACTTGCATACATTCTGAAGCTTCTCTTTCAAACTAAATCTAAAGTGTTACACAGCCCTACAGAATATCAGAGGGCCTATGAATATCAATATAAAAGCAGACTAATTGCTCACATTTCAGATTATTATTCCTATTTTTTTCTCCCTTGCCTATATTACCTCCCATATCCTTATTGTCTCCCATGTTACTTTTCCATTGTATTATGTTTGGAACGTGAACCTGTTCTGGGGAAGTTATAAAACTCTGCTAAGCATCTTGTGTAAATATGAATGTGGAAGCACCATGTCTCCACTTGTTGTTTCATTTTCCACACATACTGTGTGAGATGGGTGGCTATATAAATATAATATATAAATAAAATAAAATTCTGTACAGAACTGACATCATAATGCTTTGAGATGTATTTATGTTATTACTGTTCTTTTTTCCAATAAAGCCAGGGTGACCTGACAAATACTGGTTGGAAATTAAGGCCACTGCCACTGAGAAAGTGGGACTGAGAGATCATTGATCTTCCCACTTGGTTTTCCTGATTGCTATTTTATGTGATTCCATTCTTCAACTAATGACTCTTAGTTGGTAAGGACCGTGGACCTGTCTGTGTCAAATACAGGCTGGCTTGACACAAATGAGTGGCCCACTCAGCTTGCCTACCTGAACAACTAATTGGTTCCTGAAAAGTGATTAGTGACAACACAGTAGATGCTAGATGCAATAACAAACATATCAGAATGAATCTCTCAGTCAACTACAGAAGAAAAATGGGAGTCAGTGTTCCTTTTATTAACCATAAAATAAGGCAGGCATAATCCCCAGCTCTTCTCCATTCACCTGGTTCATTATCTGGAGACAAATTGTGCTGCATTCTCTTGGAACGGTCTGTTTCATGAGAGCTGATCATTTTTGGTTGTCTCATTGCTATGACCTCAGGAAGGCTGCTGTGTTCCCAGTGCAGAATGTGTTATTGTCTCTCTGCCCCATACAGCCATGGAACATGACCGATGCATGTGATTTCTGAACATATAAATCATCCAGCTTGACCTTGACCTTGAAAAGACAGGGAGGTTGAATGCTTCTGAACGCTGCAGACTGAAAGGGCGGAGGGAGGATGAACAAACCAAAGGGAGCTTTCTGTGTAACCACACAAAAGCTAAAAATCCTCATGTAATGTACTGGGACATTCACCTCTCTGTTACTTACTTACACCTATGAAAGCACTTGATTTAAATCATTATGGAAAAAATGCAGGGATTATAAATGATTATAAATGCAATAGAAAAAGAAACCCTATTAGCAATGAAATGGTGGATTCAAGATGAAGGAGCAGGACTGCTAAATGGCTCCACCCTCAGCCCAATCATATGTTCTGTTAAATCAAACCATCAGGCCTCTGTGCTATACATTAATGTCTACAATCCTACACATATATATTCAGAAGTAGGAGTCATTGAGTTGTAGCAAATGCGTTTGCAGGAGTGGGGTGTAGGTGCTAAACAGTCAAGATGGCAGTCACAATTGTGTGATTGAAGCCCTGCTTCTCTTTAACTATAAAAAAGAGTGGGACTTTGATCTTATGATCATGACATCTTACCTGTTTTGACCTTCCCTGAAAATGTACCTTGCTAGTAACTTTCAGTTGCTAGACTGAAGATTGGGTAGGATTGATTGATTGATTATATACCATCAAGTCATTTTCGATCTCTAGTAACCACATAGATAGATTTTCTCCATGACAATCTATCCCTAACCTGTTCTTCAAGTCTTCCAATGGTGCGCTCATCACCCCTGTAACTGAATCCATCCACCTTGCTACTGCACCTTCTTCCTCTCTTTCCTTCCACCTTTCCCAGCATTAGAGCCTTTCCAGAGAGCTGGGTCTTCTCATGTGTCTGAAGCATGATAATTTGAGCCTGGTCATTTGTGCCTCAAGTGAGAACCCTGGGTTGATTTGTTTGATGATCCATCAGTTTGTTTTCTTGGCTGTCCACAGTATTTTCAGGAGTCTTCTCCAACACCAAAGTTCAAATGTGTTAATACTCTTCATATCCTGCTTCTTTAAAGTCCAACTTTCACCAAGAGATATACTTGTGCACTTTGTCAGGAAAAACACAAGAGATCAGGTTTTCCAACAACATTTTAATATTAAGTTAAGGATTGACAACTCAGACGTAATTTTTGTCTCAAGAAATTCCTGTCAGAATATTGTGTAAGAGGAAAGAATACTGTATACCTTTTTGACTGATAAACCCAAACAGAAGAAGATACCATTATGGTGGGATAAGTTAGAAGGACTGGTTTTAACTTTTAAGTAGAAGAGATTTCAACTTAATTCAGTTCAAAAAGCAAGAGACTTTCTTGACAGATTTAAGGGAGAACTGGACAAAAAGCAGGTGGCTCAGATGGAAGGAGCTATGCAGCAAGTATCACAAGAACCTGAAGAACTGACTACCAAGCTAGGTGCTACAGATATAGATTTTTCTAAGTTCATAAAATAAACATGGAATTTAAATGTCTAACGTGGAATCTTATTTGGGCAAATGCCCCACAGAAAAGAAAGAAGGTATTTCGCTATTTGGAAAAGTTAAAGCAAGATGTAATTTGTTTACAGGAAACACATATAAGAAAAAAGACATATAATCAAAAAATATTTGATTTATAAAAATTTGGGAGAAGAATTTGCTTTGGCTGGGCTAAGCAAGAAAATAATAAAGTTATTATTTCTTACACTTATATCCCTCCTTTCTTCCAGAGGTCAAAATCATGTAGATAATTCCCTCCTCCAATTTTTACCCCACGACAACTCTGGTTCCCTATGCTGAGTGATAGTAGTTAGTCCAAAATCATCCACTGAGTTTCCATGGCTCAAGGTAGATTTCTATATTGGCTGCTTTTAGTCACTTCCCTAATGATTCATAATAAATAATCTGCTTTTCTTTTTCTTCTGAATCCAAATTTCATTCAAAATTGCATAACTAATTCCTGATTTTTAAATTTATAGAAATCCCTATTGCTAGTGTTCCACATTCTCTGGCCCTTGTATGAACCACTAGTACTATTCTAGAAATATTACCTACCCTATTAATGTGATGCTGTGTTTTTGAACATTCAAGGAAAAACTATTATGCTACAGAATATGCTGCTAGACTGGAATACCATAGGAAAAATTATTTTTCTGTAAAAACAACCAGCTTAGATTTCTACCATGCTAAAAAAACCTGATACATAATTCATCATGAATCTCACCATGAAGGCTGTGAAATTTGAACAGTACTTTGAAACTTCCTAAATGGCTCCAAAACTTCGATATATCCCTTTATTTTTTATTAGTAATGAATAGTCTGTTTATGGGCTATGTAAGCCATGATTAGTAGAGGTTATTCTTGAATAACCAATGAAGTAAACAAACCAACAACTCATAGTCTCATTTCATCATTTCAAAATAAAATCACTGGGGTGTTTTGAGATACACTCAAAGAATATTACCCATACTAAAGTAGGCTATAGTTGTTTTCACCCATGGGAAAACAAAGTCCAGCTATTTCAGTTTAAACTCTGTGAACAACCAACTTTCTTTCAGCTCATCTGATTTTGTACACCTTGAAGGTTCACTTAGTGTCCTATTCAAGTGCATTGTGAAACTATCAGGTTTCATTTGGCTTGTAGATGGAGATGGGAAAAAGCAGGAGGGTTGCATGGTTTCCATGCAAAGCTTTAATGAGGGCCAGATTGCTTTAAAAATGGGCCCGATTAGACCTTAAAATTATCTTTCCCCTGCCTTCTGTCTTTCCCTGCCACTATGAACATTCTTGAAACACAGGACAGAGAACAGCAGCCAGACTCTTCTCTGTTGTGTGCTCTGCCTCTTGTTCCAGTGTCCTCCTTGTCAACCCTTAGGCAAACCAGAAACATTTCAAAAGTAATCATTGACAAGAAAATGAGCTTGGGGAAAACTCTGAGAGGAAGCAGGACCCCTGGCTAATATCCTCCCCCAACCTGGGAGTGGAGTAGAGGCACCAAATCTGCTTAGCCCCTTCTTTCCTGGTTGGCTGGCAGTCCCCTTAGGCCCAGATCTGTAAAGGTGACCATTACATGGGATGGAAAGAATCAAAGCTGGGCTGAAGATTCTAAGGCATGGGAGGCCTCTGATGGTGAAGAAGGGCCTCAGGAATTATTGTATTTCTGTATTATTATTCTTAATCAGTGTAATGAAACAGCTCTTAAGGAATTACATTCCTCTAAACCGGCTTTTGCCCTCACAGTCGCAAAACACAGCACTTTCGTTACAAAGTTATATAAAGACAAGAAAGCAGCATCTCCAATTTCTCACGAGGGAAGAAAACAATAACTCGGAATTTATGCCAGCGTTATGCTATGTTCCCTCTCTTCTTTCCCAAACTGCATAATTAAAAGTAACATTTTCAATCTCTGAGAATACTTTGAAGAAATGGTTTTCGTGGGTACTAAATGACTCAGCCCCAGTGCTTAATCAACTGCAGAAGATAGTATATGTCTCACTGCAGATACTTAGATGCTGCAAACACTTTTAGGAGAGAGGGAATAAAAGCAAACCCAGAAGAAGCTAATGTCCTTCTTGGCTATGCCATAATTAATTAATGCAAAAGAAAGAAAATTGATTTTAATTCCCAAGAAATACTCTCCAGAACTGTCATATTGCACATTATAGAAATCATTATTTAAAACTGAGATCCCTATCCAACACTGGGTGGGAGCCAGTCCCTTTCAACTGCCTTTGCCCCATCTGTATTCCAGGTAGCGTAACCTCTTTCCTGGTCCTGTTTCCTTGCTTGTATATTTGTAGCACTGATATGCCCCCCCCCCCCAGTCAAAAACTCTGGGCAGCTCACATATGAATAACTTTGGAAGATCAAAATGATCAAGAAAACCAATCCATTAAGTCAGCATTAAAATCACAAAATGTAAAACCACACCTAAATGATTGACAGAGAGGAGCTGTCCTGACCTCAGGGCAAGCTGTTCCATAAAGCTGAGATAGACACTAAGCGCCCTCCCCCAACTTCTGTTAGAATAGGGGACCTTCTACATAACGTCTTCACTCACATGCACAGTTGGCTAGACCCCACTCAGAGAAAATGTACCTGCAGTTAGCACGTTTTTCAGCCGTAAAGGTCTTTATTGATCAGAATTATACCCAGAAATGTACTGCAATCAATATATTTAGTATAGGCTGAATTGGCTGTCCCTGGCAAGCAGGCTTAGGCATTCTGCACCAACTGGATTTACTGAGTGGTCTTCAAAAGCAGCCCCTAGTAAAGTAGATTACAGTAATCCAGGTATAAGTTGATAAGGGCATGAGTAACAATTGTTAAGGCATCCAACTCCAAGAAAGTCTGCAACTGGTGCACCAGTCAAAGTGGGGCTGAGGCTCTTCGGGCCACAGTCTTCTGCTGCAAATCCAGAAAAACTCCCATGTCACAGAATTGTTTGTTCAGAAGGTGTGCCACCCCTCTAGAGCCAAGGTAAGTATTATGTTCTTTCTGTACTCCTTTCCTAATACTGCTGCTTCTTGTCTGCTGCAATGTCTCCTGATACTTGTATTACTACACTACAGGAGGAGTTAACAAGGAGCCAGATGGTTTCTGAACAAATAGCTACTCTGTCTTGTTGCAATTCAGTTTGAGGTTCTTCTGTTCCATGCAATCCTTCAGTGTCTCCAAACACCAGATGAGGACCACCAATTCTTGCTCATCCCAGAGTAGAGATTAATAACTGGGTATTAGCTACAGAGTGATGATATCTCACTCTAAAGCAATAGAGATTTTATATAGATGTTGAATAAGACAGGGTCTTTACCTCTGTTCTGGCATCATTTCATTCGGTTACAGTATGTTGCCAGCAAATATGGAAGGTGATATTCACTTTTGCCTTTCACCTTCCCTCACATTTATTTTTAATCTTCTGTTTTTTTGCAATAACAGTCCTGCCTTAATATGAAATATATTAGTTGCTAGGCACACAAAGAGAGCCAGTTTGGTGTAGTGATTAAGGCACCAGGCTAGAAACTACATTCTAGTCCCATCTTAAGTACAAAGCCAGGTGGGTGACCTTGGGCCAATCATTCTCTCTCAGCCTTAGGAAGGAGGCAATGGCAAACCACTTCTGAAATCTTGCCAAGAAAACTTCAGGGACCTGTCCAGGCAATCGCCAGGAGTCAACACTGACTCGAAGGCAAACACTCCCCTACAAAAAATGCACACAAATATCATGCATATGAGATCAAAACTGGGATTGGTCACAGTAGTAGCAAATATTGACTTTACAAAGGGACCAATGGCCACTGAAGCAGTAGAAACATGCAAGGCTATCTGTCTATGCATTTTTATGCAAAGTATGTTAAAATATAACATAAGGGAAAGGCCTTAACATAATTATACAAACACCTTCTTCATAAGACCTCTTAGAGTGACATGTTGTAGAACAGCTTTCATTCCCCAGAGATCAACTCAAGTTCAGCATAATCATCTTAACGTTTGAAAAATAATCTTCATACTACCTGCAAAATATAGACATTAATCACTGGGTAATTGTACCAATTAAGATTCCATATCCTCTATAAATAGAATTTTAGTGGGGGAGGGGGGAGGCAAGCTTCAATCTAATCATGAATTATCTACCAAGTATATCAACACAATGACCACAAATGCCAGTTAATAGTCAGTGTAGTGTTGTGATTGAAATGCAAGAGTTTGCCCTCAGCCTGCTGTCATTCAGCTTCATTTGATGACTCTGCATTCTCTACTCTACTTCTTGCATGTTACACAAAATTGTATAAGACCTTGCCATGTAAGGATGGTAGAAATTATTTAATTTGAACCTTATTTGTGTTTAGGTGGAAGCACCAAGAAGAGCTTGGATGATCTTGAAAGTGGTGAGTTTGGAAGGATAGGGGAAACAAGGTGTGAGTAGGAAGATGTAGGAATTTAGGAGCAGGGTTCTTAGTGCTTAGTGTGGGGTGCCCTTAGTTTGTGGATAGCACGAAATGTAGGAGTCTGGAGCACAGATTAAAGAAAGAGGAGAGGTGAAAGAAAAGATCTGGCCTGATTTGGGTTGCCACTTTATAGTTTCCTTGCTGTTTGGCTGAATTGGTTCCTGTGTATGATAGTATGTTAGAGAAACAGAACGTGTAATGGATGTGAACTGTGATATATTGTAGAGCTGCAAGTTGGAAATTTTAGGACAATGTGGCAACTATTAACATCAGAGTGATCAGCTCTGTCTTGGAAGGCAACCAAAAGTAAAGATCTAGAGAGATTGTGGGAAATTTGGAAATTTGGACTATGATAGCACCACTTGGACAAAAGTGAAGGGTGAGAGGGAAGCTAGGGGTGGAGTATGCTATCATCTTCTTTGCCCAGGTATTTGTAGATTAAGGCTGTCAGCTCTGATTCTCTTTCTAGGAGGCACTACTTTCGAAAGAGCAAGTACACATTTTGAGAGGTCCTCCTGGACTCATGGTTACTGTTGCATAGGTAGAAGGAGACTATGACCAGGAGGGCCTTTACCCAGCTTCAAGTGGTGCATCAGTCAGGGTCTTACCTGGAGAAGGGGGATCTTGCAACAGTCAACATGTCCTTATTACTACTTGATTGGAGTACTGCAATGACCTCTACACAGGACTGCCTTTGAAGACTCCTCAGAAGTTGTAGCTGGTTCAAAATTCAATAGCTCATCTGTTGGCTTGTGCTTGTCATCATGAGCACATTATGTCTGTGCTTGGATTAGTTTCCAATATGTTTCCAGGTAAAATCCAATGTGCTGGCTTTAGCATATAAACCTCTACATATCTTGGCACCCAGATATCATCAGAAGTGCTTTCACCAACCAGAGTTACCTTGCCTGATCCATTCTTCCTGTGAAAAACTGTTAGTGGTTCTGCACTTTCATTAAATGAAGAGAGCAGAGGGTGGAAATGCTGTTTTTCATTGGTGGAACCTGTTATATGGAATAGCCTCCCTCCAGAAATTAGATTCATTCCTTAACTGTCTTCCAGAAGATGTTTGAAAAGGGGCTTTTCCAGAGGGCATTTGGAAAGTAGGATGACACTTTCCATTGTTTTTTGCTGACGTTGATGCTGCTCCATTTTATTTATTTTGAGTTTAAGCCTCATTTAAAATAATTATGTTTCTGTTTACAGTAGGCATTTTAATTATTCTGATATATGTTTATTATTGTTGTTATAACAACAACAACAATAATAGTGTTGTTGTGGAATCCAAGTAGTTTACAACGAAATCAAATTTCCTTAAATAAATAGTTGGAAAAAATCACAGGAGAAAACAGCAAGCCACTTTCATATTGTTGCCAAGAAGACTCCATGGACGTACTTGAAGTCACCAGAAGCTAAGCTCAATTTGAAGGACACTTTAATCTGCACTTCCCAGATGAATATACATATTAAAAAATAGAGCTATTATTCATTATTCACTCTTCTTCAATTTTTCTGATGCAGTTCTTGGCTCCAAAATGCACTGAAAAGTATATATACTTGTTGAGAGCATCAGCTGAGGTGTCTAGGGATTCAGACACCTCCCCCACTTGATTGTA
The DNA here is from genome assembly GCF_059951505.1 of Python bivittatus. Taxonomy (NCBI): domain Eukaryota; kingdom Metazoa; phylum Chordata; class Lepidosauria; order Squamata; family Pythonidae; genus Python; species Python bivittatus. Next base: position 38,199,738 of record NW_028277035.1, on the reverse strand, counting down.
TGGTTAGGGAATGTGGTGAGATGTGGAGATCTCCAACTTTGGGAACCAAGAAGCCTGGGTTGGGGGATGCTGAGGCCTTGGGGCGGTTGGGGGCAATTTAGCATAACCTGATGGTGATGGGTATGGGATGGCATGGCACAAGACGGAGAGGGCTGCCCTCGGGGAATGCAATCCCAGTACCTCATTCCAGTTTCTCATTCCAGCCCTCTGTACTCATCTCCTTTACCTGGTCAGCAGACTTACAGAGGCCCTGGCTTTCAGCTGCTGCTGCTGCTGCTTAAAGCCAGGCTGGTCTGTAATAAAGTCTCCTTCATATGTGACTTGATCATTGAGGAGACAGCCAACCTGGAGTGTATTACCAAGACCTGGCTGGATCTGGAGGGGGGAGTTTGACTCTCAGAAAGGTGCTCAGTTGGGTTATGGGTGTGGCATCAGCCAAGAATCCTGACCAGGGGTGGGGATTGGGACTGTTGCTGCTGCACCAGCCTCCCTGCTGCATAGCAACCTCCCTGCATGAGCATATTGATTCTACTTCTGGGTTGGCAGTGGAGGTGCCCAGGCTTATGGTCCTGGGAGACTTCAGTCTGCCTTCTCTAGGGTGGGGTCTAAGGTTGCTCAGGAGTTCATGGCTACCATGACAGCCATGGGCCTATCCCAAGTCATCCAGGGCCTGACACGGGATAGCGGTCACACACCTGATCTGGTCTTCTTGTCAGAGCAGTTGCAATATGATCTGGAAGTGGAGGAGCTCTCTGTGATCCCCCTGTCATGGTGAGATCAGTCCCTGGTGGCCATGCGGTTCTCTAGTACTACCCTTCACTGCAGGGAAGTGGGACCTATTAGACTGGTCCGCCCCCAGTGACTGATGGACCTGGAAGGGTTGTGCCTGATAGTCTGCTGCATGGTCAACACTTCCAGCCTTCCAGAAGGCCCTTAAAACCTGGATGCACTATTGGGCTTGGAGATTCCAAGGAAGTATAGAGCCCATACACTCTCCACTGTCATTTTACTACTGTATTTTAAATGTAGTTTTTAATTGTTTTTAATGGTAGAAGATGATGATTTTCTATGTACACTGCCCAGAGCCACATGCAAGTGAGATGGGCAGCCATATCCATTTAATAAATAAATAAATAAATAAATAAATAAATAAATAAATAAATAAATGTATCCATCCATAGCCTTAACCCTAAGACATTTGTGCTTACAAGTTGCAACAGTGTTTAGTTTTACTTTTTGCTAAAACTAAAAAACAAAAGTTTTCTACCCTCCAGATGTTAAGGAAAGCTGCTTCTGATATGCATGAAGCTTATTTAATTATCATTGCTTGAGTGCTTCACATCTGATGACTGGCAGATGAACATGCAAATTATTCCATTGAAAAAATTGTATATACAGCCAGTTATAGCTTTAATAATTCATCTGCATATGAATGCCATCACTTGAAATTGCATTCTTTGTAGAAATAACAGCCATGCATATAAATAGGAGCATGGTACATGCTTCATTTCGGATCTCACATGAGCACAGCATCTCTCTGCAGTTCATGAAACCAGCCCATCTTTTTCTGCTTTGGACCTTACATAGTTCTAAAAATCAGTCCCTGGGTTTTGTGACTGGGCAGTTATTTCAGCTCAGCGTTCAAACTGAGGAAGCTGGAACGGTAAATGTACTTGTCCTCTGTTAGAGTATTTGAAACGAGCACAGAGTTTAGACAGTCTGGATGTTTCTAATGCAAACCCAGCCAACATGGCAAGAGAGCCAGTTCGGTCTAGTGGCTAAGGCATCAGGCTAGAATCCAGGAGATTGTGAGTTCCAGTCCTGCCTGAGGCATGAAGTCAGCTGGGTGACCTTGGGCCAGTCACTCTCTCTCAGGCCTAGGAAGGGGGCAATAACAAACCACTTCTGAAAAACCTTGCCAAGAAAACTGCAGGGACTATTCCAGGCAGTCGCCAGGAGTCAAGACTGACTCAAATGCACCAAAATAAAAAAAGTCAGCATGGCAAAAGAATGGTTGTTAAAAAATTCCAAATGAAGCTAAACAATGAGAAGAAAAAAGGCTACTAGTGGCACTCTGCCTCTAGGTTTAAGCGCCATTTATCTTTGTGAGTAAAGAAACTTTGGAATTTGGAAGAAAAAAAGTCAGGTCTATCACCTCTTTTTTCCCCCGCAGTTTTCTTAGAAGCAATCAATTTTTGGACCAAAAAGTCTATCAAGAGAAAAGTTTAAAACCATTTCCTAACACCTTTGGACATAAGGTCCTTTTGCACCAGAGCACTTTGAAACCCCCTTACAGAGATATTAATCAAATGCAGTTTGGTACACAGGAAATGTATATAAACAAAAACCAAACCTTCTTAAGTTTCATGAAGTATTTTATAGATCAGAATATTTAATGCCAGTATCCCATGCTCAGTATAGGCAGAGACACTTCTTCCTTCCTTCCTCCATTCCTCCTCCCTCCCTTCCTTGACAATATTGTGATAGAAACACAAAACAGCTCTCTGCAAGAGACATGCATCTACTGATGTGTAATGGCAGATGTAACTTGTGCTTGGCATTTTAGCCTTAACATCTTGCTGTAGTGCTGAACATGTATAGCAGATTGACTATGGTGTGGACTGCAACGCTATGCTTTCTGAATATGCATCGGATTATTAAGAACTGCATTCCAAAAGGCAGAGTACAACAGCAGAATATGCCTGAACATTAGCTGAAATGTTGAGTTCTTCTGGCACGTAACATGTACATCAGTATAAACCCTCTGTTTCTTTTTGACTGGGTGCCCTCACGAACAATAATTTTCTAAGCAGAGGATGGAAGAGGTGCTTGCGGTTCATCACGGGCTGAAGGTCCAAGGGAAATAATTTTTATAGAATCCCTGTAGGTACAGGTAACAGAAATATACTCTAGAGGTAAAACTATTGTAATCAATGCATTTTATTTCATTTATGTAGTTATACCCAACTCAAATTATGTGACTCTCTGCAATTTTTATGGCTGTGACAGGTTAGCAAAGTTAGGAGACTCTCTTGTAGGCAAACATAAGAAACAGCTTTTCACACCTGCAAGTTGACAGTTGAGGGTAGAGTGGGGTGGGGTGGGTAAATCCGTTATATAACCAGCAATGCCACATTCTTCCAGGTTTAAGGCCAGGATAGATAAATGAAGCAAAGAAAACCCGTATAGATCTAGTAGAACACAACCATTGCTTACAACAAACATAGCAATAATATTTGATTAGCGCATTGCATCATCTGTCACACACAAATTTAAATGACAGCCTGTTTCTGCATCACTTCTGATTCCTCCCAGAACATCCCTTCCCCATGCTGCTACCCAAAAATCAGCTGTGCAGATACCACTGCCTGCAGCAACCTCTCCGCTGCCCTCCTTAGCCATCTGGGCAAGCAAAGGCCAGAGTCGGTTCCTGGGATTGCTCTGCCGCAGAGTATCTCATCTTTAAAATAACTGTCAGGCATAAGATATGGAAATAATATTAATCTATGGCTGGACTCCAGAGTTTCCCTACTGAGAATAGGTCTATAAGCGCAAGGAACCAAAATCTAGGGATTGTTTCCTGGGAGCTGTATCTGCTGATTCTATCTTCTCATTGTGGCTCCAAGACTATTTCACCAGCTGCTCTGGAAGGGAACCCAGACCCTCCAGGGAGCATTTTGTTAAATTGTTATATTGTATGTTTAATTAATATTTATCTTTTTTGTAAACCTCCCAGAGTGGTTTTTTTAATGAGATGGGTGGGGACAAATTTGATAGATAGATAAATAAGTAAGTAAATTTTAGGAGGCACTGGAATCTGCAGGTACAAATCACTAAGTCTCTTTTTGCAGTCAGCTGTCTAGTTCTCATATAGTAAAAATGGCCTAAAATCATTTCAAAGATTATCTAGTCCTACTTCTTGCTCCATCCAGGATTGGCAAAACATTTTGGCCAAATGGCTATCCAGCCTGAGTCTGAAGACTCTAATGCCTGGGGCGGGGGGAGTGGGAACCTATCACTTTATAAGGCAGCCTATTCCATCAGGAAATTCCTCCCAAATCTACTTCCCTACAGTTTCAGTCCATTGCTTCTGGTGCTGCCCACTGTTCCAGTCTGTCTAGATCTTTTTTCTGAAAGAGAATTTCAAGAGAAACTTTGTTGAATGCTTTGAATGGTCAAGGTATGCTATATCTATGCCATTCCCTTGATCTATTAAGCTAAGTAACTCTGTCCAAAAAAAATGAGATAAGGTTAGTTTGGTCCAGCTTGTTTGTGACAAACTCATGCTGGCTTTTGTTAATTGTTGCATTCATATACATGAGCTCACTAATAAGTTGTGTAATAATTTGCTCAAGGACCCTGCCCACTATAGCCACCAGGCTTATAGGTGTTTCCCAGATTAATCTTCTTTTCCCTTTAAAGATACAGACTTTCGCTGTCCTCCAGTCTTCTGGGACCTTGCCAGATCTCCAGAAATTCTCAACATTAGAGCTAGTGGTTCTATAAACCCCCCCCACCAGTTCCCTTCATACTCTAGGATATAATTAATCTGACACGGGAGACCTGAATCCATTTAAATTAACTAAGCATTCTTTTGCTATAGCTTCTTTGCCTTTCCTTTGGTTTCTAATGTACCCAAAAGCCTTTTTTTATTGGTTGGGGTATTTCTCACAAGTCTCATCTCATTTCTGGTGCAGTCCCTACAGTTTCTGGTGACTGTGTGGTATACTTCTTTGGTTATACATCTTACTTTCATTTCCTTTTTTCATTGTCCCTTTTTCTATTCAGCAGTTTAGAAAGCTCTCTGTGTAGGTCTGTTTAGATGTCTCTAATCGTTTTCTTTTTGTAAGAATTGTTTGCAATTATGCCTTTATTGCTTTGTTTCATGGGATTTTCCATCCTTCCTGGACAATTCTCTCCTTTAGGATTTCAAGGCTCTGATCACCTTCCATCTGGGTTCATCAAAATCCTGAAATCCGGAATACCTGTCTGAATCTTCTCTATTCCTCTTCTCCATGATGTCATCAACAAGAATAACTTGGTCACTTTCTCCCAATGCTCCAGTCACCTTCACTTCTTCAGCCAAATCCTTCCTCTTAATGAAGTTTAGGTCCAAAATAGCAATCTCCCTTTTTTTTTTTTTCTTCCTCCTTCTGACAAATGAAGTTGCCTTCTATAATACAGTCCCATGATGATACCACTTTTGTTTCTTTCTCTTTTTATGCCTACCCAAATGCTCTAAACAGGATTTCTATGTTGCAGTTCATAAATTTCTGGGAAGACATGCTTTGTTTAGGTTTAATGTAATACCGCCTCTGTTTCCATTGTGCCTATTCCTTTTGAATAAGTTGTGGCCTTCCAGAATTATGTTCCAATCATATGTGTCATCCCAGGTTTCAGTATGAAATTCAGGTGTCAAATTTGTCTCCTGTGTTAGGATTTCAAATTCTTTCTGTTTGTTTCCCATATTCTGTATACTACTGTAGAAACATCTGCAATAGGGAATTATGCCACCTACTGATTCTGTTATTGGTTCCATGCAGTTTTCTTGGCATTATGGTTTGTCGATACCTTCTTTCAGGATCTTTTGTGTAAACTACAGCCCTGGGACTTCCTGGTGATCTTCTGCCCAAGTATTAGCCAATTCTAACCTTGCTTAGCTCCTTAAAATAAGCTAAGTTGGCTAAGTACATACATTTAAATTGTTTTCTTTTTTCCTTGCCTATCCAGAACAATATGAGCATGCTATGATAGATTAGACACATTTTATAAAGTTAGATATTCTTGCACACATTATAGACTAAACAGTGTGCATTACTAGCTCCTCTTTACATCTATCTTTAAGGGCCAGCATGGTAGTTGTCCAATCAATAACTGACCCCAGGCTAAAAATGTTTACTCTTTTGTGTGAGTGAAGAGATTATAAGTGATTATTTACATAGTAAGAATGCCAACTCCAGTGTATAATAACTTGCTGCATAATTCAGAACATGGCTTTGTGATCATTACATATCGGGTAAAAATCCATCTGGAATGGATGAGAGCAACAATGAAAAAAGCAATAAATACTTCCAGTTGACAGATAAACAGATTCCTCAACTCTTACACTGGGAGTGGCAATAGAGTATTACGTCTTTTTTTTATTATCAAGCTCTATATGAGGATCACTTTTTAATTAGAATCTTGGGTACATTGATACACTGATCCCTGAGTCTTTTATTAATTTACGTGTTTCCTTCCACACAGAAAGGTGCACACAAGAGTGAGCTTGTAAGCTTGGGCTTGTCTTAATTTTAGATATTGCAATTTGCTTAAAGGTTGAAATTCCTATTATAGTTAATAGGTTGATAAGGCACTTTGATTATGGTACAGAGTTAAAGAAGGAAATAATGCACACTGTTTAGTCTGTAATGTGTGGAGGAATATCTAACTTTATAAAATGTGTCTTCCTCCCTCTGTCTTTCCCTTTTAACAACATCCACAGGATGGTAAATGACACCCCAGCATACATTTTGTTCTGGTGGCCCATTCCATTGGATGGAAGCAAAATGTGTGCCCTATTGCTTCTGTATCAGCCAGGGCCCTATTTACCCTTCCTTATTTGTATGCCTCTCCTCACTGTCTGCTCTTGTCAGCAGTGTTGCATAGAAGGAACATAAACTGAAAATAAGCAAGGTAAATGTATTTACACAGACAATCAAAACTTCTTCTTCAGGAGGAGACTGTGATATTAGTAGGAGATAAATTTGCATGCTGTGAACACTCTAGTGTTAAATCGGAGCAAAGCATTTCTGACCAAAAATAAAAAATGAAACCTGAAGAATTGGTTTATTTTAAGGGCTGGAAGAAGGAAATAAGGATATCCAGGTATGTTCTGATTAATCAGATTGATTACATAGTTATTTGGAGCCTTAATGTGTAAAGTGGAAATAGCCATCTTATGAACAGATTAAGCTGCTAAATGCATTTTCTTTTTGAATGCTTTCCCACCCCAAAAGCTTCCTCCGTGTAGAAACCTAGCATCAGCAAGATTTACGGGAGCTTTTTACATTCAGGAACACTCTGAAAATTAGGACATTCCTATTCTGAAATTGTACAATTTTTTCAAGTTTCCTTTTTATCGAATGACACTATAGAGCAGGAAAAAGTGTTCTGTTTGGCTTTGAATTGGAACTATGAGAGCTAGTTTTTTTGAGCTGAAGTGGAGAAGAGACTGCTGTGTTGGTTGTGATGTTTTTTTAATGTCGGATGAATTTGGAGCTAATTATAGATTACCTGTAAAGATGAGAAGCTTGTTTATTTCCATCCATCTTGCATTACTCCAGATTATGTCTTATTAATATTACTGAAGCTCACAAGAGCTGCTGCTGAAAAATCCCACTTAAAACTTCTGTAATCTGTTACAAATTACAGTGTTTCCTACTTCATTTGTTTCTGTTGAATCGCTTTGGTATTTCTTTAAGGATTTCTAAATTTCTTTTTTCCCTAAGGAACTGGTGTCCCATATTTGTATTCTGGTAAACTATGGAATCTTAAAGATTAATTTCTGAAAAGAAAAATTGAAACATTGGGAAGACTCTGTGAAATGTTACATCATCAGATAAAATCTTCTAGTGGGGTTGCCCCCATGTGTCACACTTTAGAAAAGGTATTAATCATGTTATATCTGATTGCATGTTAGTTGTGGGGAAGGGGGGGGGGGGAAATTAAATAAAAAATAGACCTTTCCTCACAAAACCTGTCAGTTTAAAATTTTGTGGGCCTTTCTTCTCATTTGTCTATTCCCACCCCTGTGAAAATGTTATGCTGTATAATTGTATTCTCCTTCTGTAGTAGAGATATAAGGGAAGACATGTTTCTGGATTAGGAAATGGATGTAGTATTAATAATAATTTTAGTAACAGGAATATTTATGGTATTGTCCCAGTCCTGAGTTCCTTCTGATTTCAGCATGGTGAAGAGATTTTGCACATATACTTTTATTTGATAGCACTGCAAACTATTAAATTTAGCAAACTTCAAGGTAATGTTTCCATGCTGTTTGTGCTCATCAGTGCTGAACTATTTTTTACTACTTCTTTGGCAAAATTCCATAGCATTCAAAAAGTTCTTGACACCATCATTTAATAGCTGCTAAGCTTAATGAAAATGTCATACCTCAAAAGTCTTGCTTTCAGTGCATAAATTCTCTGCCCAGCTTCAAGTAATGACATAATCCAGATAAAGGCTCTCAGATATCAGGACTGAGGAACACTCTTGCAAATCCTGGGGAGTTATCAAAATGTGAGAGCTATGTGAACTGAGACTAGAAAGAGTATTGACGCTTTTGAACTTTGGTGTTGGAGAAGACTCCTGAGAATATCATGGATAGCCAAGAAAATGAACAAATGGTTCACCAAACAATGTCACCCATAGTTCTTACTTGAGGTCGAAATGACAAGACTCAAATTATCCTACTTCAGACACATTATGCAAAGACTTAGCTCTCTGGAGAAGTATATAATGCTGAAAAAGCTGGAAGTAAAGAGAAAAAAAGGGTGAACAGCAGCAAGGTAGATTGATTCAAAGCAGTGACAAGTACACTGTTGGAAACCTGAAGGACCAAGTTGGGAACAGATCCTCCTGAAGAAAATCTATCTGGGTGGTTGCTAAGAGTTGACAACAACTTCATGGTATATAATCAATCAAACAATCAATAAATGTGAATTAATAATCTGATACAATGTAAAGGGGGAGTCAACCTGTTATCTTCCAAATGATTTTACATGTTGACTTTAGTAGCTCAGCAAAGTTAACAGAAAGAACTGCAAAAGTTATAATTCAAAACGTTTGGTGCATATCAAGTTATCTACACTTTGTATTATAAATAACCAATTACTTCAACCCAGTCTTTTTTCACAATATTTAATTATAGATACTGTAGTTTTAATTAAAAAAATCATTGTAATTATACTTCATAATGCTGCAGAAAGTCCAACAAATATTGAAATGTCTTCACAAATATTCCCACTTCTTAATTCAAAAAAGCTTCATTAGCATGCTTCTTTTCATATTAAAGAAGAAAAACATCTGAGGCTTCCCCATCCCATCTTTTATTTATATGACCAATCCTTTTTTATTATTATTTTGTTGTATTTATTAAGGTTTTTTATTTCATTTATCCTGAAATCTGATTACTGTCCCTACTTCTTAGCAACACTACATACTTTATTTATTAAACACATTCTTATCTTGTTCAGAAAAGGCTATTTACAGACTGAAATTCTCCATTTAGGAAGTCTTCAAAAGATGCTAATAAAATTGTCTCAGCTTAAAGAGGACTATAACATCCAATAAACCTTTAAAGATCTCTGATACTGTTTTCCTATTCTTGCTATTTAGAGTTTTCAAGTCTTGCTATTTGGAGGAAACCTGTACTATCCACATTAGTTCTGGTAAATGAATTTGAGCAATTACACATCTTACAAGTCATAACAAACAAGCTGGATTCCTTGGGAGTTCATGGGTGCTAGGGAGCTAGGGAGTCCATGGCTGCCATGACAATCATCAGTTTGTCCAAATTCTTCCCAGCACCAGCTCACATAGGGGGTGGGGGTGGAGAATACTCTGAATATGGTTTTGCTCAGATCCATTATATGTAATCTGAAGATGGAGACATTAACATCAGGTTGTTGTCACACTGAGATCATTATTACCTTGAGGTTCATGCTCTTAACCAACCTTTATAAGAGAAATGGA